>NC_084629.1:3374503-3592003 GCF_033978795.1 Nerophis ophidion
GAATTCTACAGAACTCAGCAAGCACATTTGGAACCTCAAAGTGTTGACTATTCAATAACATGGCAATTTCTTGCATCCAGCACACCTTACAACAGTGGCATCAGCACACCTTACAACAGTGGTAATAAAAGATGCAGAAACTGTTTATTATATATCATCCAAACCTGTCATCCCTCAACAAGCGCAGTGAAATAATTTTCAACATGCCGCCACAGACGGAAACACCTCCTAGGTAACACATGAGCTAATCACCACCCCCCTACGCCTGCCTGTACCCACCCACTCTGTGCCCTATATAAACCATTAAAATCTCCTGATGATTGAGGAACCCCCTCATGAAACAGTTCTGTAGAGATGAAGTAGTCCTTGTGATTTTTCCCCACACATACATACATATATATATATATATATATATATATATATATTATATATATATACACATACATATATATATATATATATACACATATGTATATATATATATATATATATATATATATATATATATATATATATATATTTCTAAAAGATGTCCAATAATGGCTTGTTATTGTCCACTCTTAATTACCGATACCGATATATACAGTCGTGGAATTAACACAATATTATGCCTAACTTTGTGTGACGCCCTGCTGGATGCATAAAGGTAACGAGGTTTTCCAAAATAAACCAACTCAAGTTATGGAAAAAAAAATGCCAACATGGCACTGCATATTTATTATTAAAGTCACAAAGTGATTTCTAATGTATTTACTTGCTCTTATGCTACCTGAACTCACTATGTTCTCTGCTGACTGTACATATCCTACTAAATAAGACCTACACTGTTTCAATGTCCACATTTCTCTGTTGATGCAATTGTTGATGACTGAAGTTCTGATATCAACCAAAGCTCCTCATCCCACCCCCCAGATTGTAAATAATGTAAATAATTCAATTTATATACTATGCTGATTAACTTGTGTTATGACTGTATTATGCTGATAACACATGCTTGTACCATGAATTGATTAACGTGGACCCGACTTAAACATGTTGAAAAACTTATTCGGGTGTTACCATTTAGTGGTCAATTGTACGGATTATGTACTGAACTGTGCAATCTACTAAAAAAAGTTTCAAATAATCAAACTGCATAATTTTTTTTTAACGTGCCTCAAAACAACAGCTTGGAATTTGGGACATGCTCTCCCTGAGAGAGCATGAGGAGGCTGAGGTGGGCGGTGTTGGGGGCGGGAGGGTTGTGGGTAGGGGGTAGCGGGGGGGGGTGTATATTGTAACGTCCTGGAACAGTTAGGGCTGCAAGGGGTTCTGGGTATTTGTTCAGTTGTGTTTATGTTGTGTTACGGTGCGGATGTTCTCCCGAAATGTGTTTGTCATTCTTGTTTGGTGTGGGTTCACAATGCTGTGCATATTTGCAACAGTGTTAAAGTTGTTTATACGGCCACCCTCAGTGTGATTTGTATGGCTGTTGAGTAAGTATGCATGCATTTACTTGTGTAAGGGTGATAAAGCCGTTGATATTGTGTGATTTGGCCGGCACGCAAAGGCAGCGCCTTTAAGGTTTTAGGCGCTCTGTACTTCTCCCTATGTCCGTGTACACAGCAGTATTTTAAAAGTCATTAATTTTACTTTTTGAAACCGATACCGATAATTTCTGATATTACATTTTAAAGCATTTATCGGTCGATAATATCGGCGGTCCGATATTATCAGACATCTCTGTCTGATAACATAATCGCTCTACCCACTACAACATGCCGCCCCCTTATCATTCCTACAAGCCTGTTTCGCAAGTCTCGCAGATTTTATGACAATAGGTAAACCTAAGAAACAAGGCTTGTAGGGATTATTTTGTCTTTTTTTTCCCTGACCTAACGTGTGCGTATATATATATATATATATACTGTATATATATATATATATATTATATATATATATATATATATATATATATATATATATATATATATATATATATATATATATATATATATATATATATATATATACACACATTAATGTACAGTGAATACATTTGGAGGTTTCACTTAATATAATGACATTGACTATATCCTGATAACAAAACTATAATTATCTTATTTTCAGCAGACGTGTTTAATCTAAATGGACAATGTTTGGAAGGTGAAATATAAAATCATGTTAGATATAGTGACAGCTCGGTACTGAAAACTATTTTTTTTTTCTTCTTTCAGAAATCCATCATGAAATTCATACGGAGACTGCATAATAATGAAGCACATTTATTAACATTGTACTGTCCCCTGAAGTCATATGACAATGAAATGGATGACTGCTTGGTTCTTGCATGGATGTTTCAGCCGCTGCAGAGAGGAAGGCGGACCTGGTAGAACTGGTCGGCATGGATGAACTCACATTTAGACACTTTTAGATAAAGACGTCGCAACAATAGGAAGTTCTGCCCCGGATACGCTTGATGTGAGCCTCGCAGTTTGCAGGCTTTTCCTGATACTACAACTAACCATTTTGTTTGTCAAAGTCGTTTATTTTTCTACCATATGCATCCGAAAAATCTAGAAAAAGGTTATTAATGGAAATAATATGTATGTCTTGTTTGGGTTGGTTTTCATGCGACTTCGGGTTAATAAACCAACAGATGGATGCTTGTAATAAGAGTTTCAGTCAGGACTCTGTGCAGGCCAGTCAAGTTCATCCACACCAGGCGCTGTCATCCATGCCCTTATGGACCTTGCTTTGTGCACTGGTGCACAGTCATGTTGGAAAAGGAAGGGTACTGCTCAAACTATTCCCACAAGGTTGGGATTATGGAATTGTTTTGGCATCCTGGAGCATTCAAAGTACCTTTCACTGGAACAAAGGGGCCAAGCCCAATTCCTGAAAAACAGCCCCACACCATAATTCTCATCCACCAATTTCACACTCGGCACAATGCAATCAGAAATGTACCACCCTGCTGGCAACCTCCAAACCAGACTGGTCCATCAGATTGCCAGATGGAAAAGCGTGATTCATCAGTCCGGAGAAGGCATCTCCACTGCTCTATTGTCCAGTGGCGACATGCTTTAAACAACTGCATCTCACGCTATGCATTGGACTTGATGATGTATGGCTTAGATCCAGCTGCCCGGCCATGGAAACCCCATTCCATGGATCTCTTTGCGTACTGTACGAGGGCTAATTGGAAGGTCACATGAAGTTTGGATCTCTGTGTTAACTGAGTGTGCAGAAAGTGGGCGACCTCTTTGCATCATGCAGTTCAAGTGGGTTGTATAAACAGGATGTGAGCTTAGGGGGCGCCACTCTTCCAAAATGGCCATGCTCATGTGTACAGGGAGTGATGTCTTCAAAAATGGCAGCCCCTTAAGGCCTCCAGCGGTACACAAACTGAATGAATGAATGAGAAAAATGAAAAAAAAAAATTAATAAATCTAGCCTGGGCCCCTGGAAAGAGGGTCCATACTGAGCCAAGGGGAAAAAAACTCATAGACATAGAATACACACATATGTGTAAGAGAGAAACATCAAAGAAAACAAAGGACATTAAATAAATTAAAAGAGCAGAGCTGATGCAAACAGCACTTCTACACACAGCTACAAAAGTAAAACAAAAAACAACAACATATAAACTGTGGTGGCCTCTGCGGTGTTTCATGCCATCGTCTGCTGTGGTGGACGGGGAGCATGGCAGAGACAGGAGCAGACCCAACAAAGCAACCAAGAGATCCGACTCCACCCTCGGCCGCCCACCAACTCTACGCCCAGTGTCCAGTCCCGTATGATGAGCCGAGGATACGTCAAAGTTAAAGTACCAATGATTGTCACACATACACTAGTGTGGTGACATTATCCTCTGCTTCGACCCATCACCCTCACCCCTAGGAGGTGACAGGAGCGGACCCAACAAAGCAACCAAGAGATCCGACTCCACCTCGGCTGCATACCAACTTTCGGCCAGTGTCCAGTCCACATGGATGAGCGAGGATACGTCCAATGAGTTACAGTTAAAGTACCAATGATGGTCACACACACACTAGGTGTGATGAGATTATCCTCTGCATACGACCCATCACCCTCACCCCCTGGGAGGTGACAGAGCAGACCCTAACAAAGCAACCAAGAGATCCAACTCCACCCCTCGGGCCGCCCACCAACTCTGCGGCAGTGTCCAGTCAAAGCATGGATGAGCGAGGATTCGTCCAATAAATTACAGTAAAAGTACCAATGATTGTCACACACACACACTAGGTGTGGTGAGATTATTCTCTGCATTTAACCCCATCACCCTCAACCCCTGGGAGGTGACAGGAGCGGACCCAACAAAGCAACCAAGAGATCAGACTCCACCCTCGGCTGCATACCAACTTTCGGCCAGTGTCCAGCTCGTATGGATGAGCAAGGATACGTCCAATGAGTTACAGTAAAAGTACCAATGATTGTCACACACACACTAGGTGTGGTGAGATTATTCTCTGCATTTAAACCCATCCCCTCAACCCCTGGGAGGTGACAGGAGCAAACCCAACAAAGCAACCAAGAGATCCGACACCACCCTCGGCTGCCCACTAAATCTATGCCAGTGTCCAGTCTGTATGAATGAGCGAGGATACGTCAAAGTTAAAGTACCAATGATTGTCACACACACACTAGGTGTGGTGAGATTATCCTCTGCATACGACCCATCACCCTCACCCCCTGGGAGGTGACAGGAGCAGACCCAACAAAGCAACTGCGGTGTTTCATGCCATCGTCTGCTGTGGTGAACGGGGAGCATGGCCAGAGACAGGAGCCGACCCTACAAAGCAACCAAGAGCTCTGACTCCACCCTCGGCCGCCCACCAACTCTGCGCCAGTGTCCAGTCAAGCATGGCATGAGCGAGGATTCGTCCAATGAGTTACAGTTAAAGTACCAATGATTGTCACACACACACTAGGTGTGATGAGATTATCCACTGCATACAACCCATCACCCTCACCCCCTGGGAGGTGACAGGCGCAGACCCAACAAAGCAACCAAGAGCTCCGACGCCACCCTCGGTGGAGTGAAAGCACCCCTTGTGGTTACCATTAAATTCTCTAATGTCATCAATTATCCATGCCGCTGGTCGCAGACCCTCTGGCTGTATATTTGCTTGGCTCGTCCAATAATGAACGGATGCTCTCCGAATTCCTTCTCCCTCCTTATCAAAAAGTGTGACTTACAAACCATGAGGGAGAGCCAAGAAGTTCCGACTTAAAGATGCAACGGAAGTCATAAGATTGCAGTCAAGTATGCATAGAAATGTGCAGAGTGAAAGCGGTGGAACAAAGTAACTGTGTTTTCCTGCATGAACTTCCTTCCTGACATTGCAGCTGTCACAGTGCAGGGAATGATAGCGGCTTTTAACCAATGGAATATGTATGGCCCCCTCAATATTCCCCTCATCATGAATATTAGAGTGCATATTTGAATAGCGCGGCAAAGATTTGGGACAATAAGTATCCGAATGTTGATGCGTTTGGCTTGACTCTCAACAGTCAGATCTCCAAACTGGCCGTGAGCGAGCCACACCATTTCTCATCAGCCGCCTCGGCAGCCGACTCGCTCGCGGAGGACTCCGATATCTACACAACGCCACGGAGAAATTGGATTACAAACAGGTAAATGCTTCATTTTTTCTCCGCGGCTGACACTTATCCGGCGAATTCCTGGTCCCCGTGGTCATATTGCTTTATTTAGCCGCCTGTGTTCATTCGTCACTCGGGGGCGGGGGAGGCACTGACATGTTTGCCTTGAATGACTGAATGCCTGACTGAGATTTGTACTTGTTTTCTTTACAAAAAAAAAAAAAAAAAAATGGGCAAAGTGCAGAAAATTTCAGTTGTGAAATTGTCACACATGGGCAAGTGTAACAGATAACAAATACACAACAGCTTTGTATTATTTGAATATATCACTGGTGTCCAAAGTGCGACCAGCTTCATATTGTCCCTCAAAAACTTTCTACGGACAAAATAAAAAAATGTCCGGGATTAATACATTACACACACAAAAAAAAATAATAATAACAAGAAGAAAATGGAAGTGACCCTATACTGTAGAGAAGTGAATCTCATGATTCAATTAATCATTCATCACATTTGTGGTGACAAGTCAGTTCAGAAATGAGTCTTGATTCAAACCCATTTTTACAACACATAATTTGGAATGAAAATGATTATATAACCCAGGTGCAGTGTTGTCCCAATACCAATATTTTAGTACCGGTGCAAAAATTATTTCGATACTCTTTGGTACTTTTCTAATCAAAGGGTAGCACAAAAAATGGCATTATTGACATCCACTTGAGAGGATGGTGGCATCGGAAAACCAAGTTGGGAGGATGGTGGCGTTGGCAAACCCGTTTGAAAGAATGGTGGTGTCGGAAAACCCAGTTGGGAGGATGGTGGCATCGGAAAAACCAAGTTAGGAGAATGGTGGCGTTGGCAAACCCGTTTGAAAGAATGGTGGTGTCGGAAAACCCAGTTGGGAGGATGGTGAAATCAGAAAACAAAACTGGGAGGATGGTGGCATCGGAAAACCAAGTAGGGAGGATGGTGGCATCGGATAAAGCAAGTTGGGAGGATGGTGGCGTCAGAAAAAAAAAGTTGGGAGGATGGTGGCACCTGAAAACCAAGTTGGGAGGATGGTGGCATCTGAAAACCAAGTTGGGAGGATGGTGGCATCGGAAAAACCAAGTTAGGAGAATGGTGGCGTTGGCAAACCCGTTTGAAAGAATGGTGGTGTCGGAAAACCCAGTTGGGAGGATGGTGAAATCAGAAAACAAAACTGGGAGGATGGTGGCATCGGAAAACCAAGTAGGGAGGATGGTGGCATCGGATAAAGCAAGTTGGGAGGATGGTGGCGTCAGAAAAAAAAAGTTGGGAGGATGGTGGCGTCAGAAAAAAAAAGTTGGGAAGATGGTGGCATCTGAAAACCAAGTTGGGAGGATGGTGGCATCTGAAAACCAAGTTGGGAGGATGGTGGCATCTGAAAACCAAGTTGGGAGGATGGTGGCATCTGAAAACCAAGTTGGGAGGATTGTGGCATCTGAAAACCAAGTTGGGAGGATGGTGGCATCTGAAAACCAAGTTGGGAGGATGGTGGCATCTGAAAACCAAGTTGGGAGGATGGTGAAATCAGAAAACAAAATTGGGAGGATGGTGGCATCTGAAAACCAAGTTGGGAGGATAGTGGCGTCAGAAAAAACAAGTTGGGATGATGGTGGCATCTGACTCCAATCCAATCCAATCCACTTTATTTATATAGCACATTTAAACAACAATAACGTTTCCAAAGTGCTGCACAGCCATGTTAAAAACAATATTATGCTCCACCAATGACTGAACAAAACAACAAATGAATAAAAATAAAAACAATAAAAACAATATAAAAACAAATATGATTAAAAACTATTTTAATCATAAAACCAATTTGGGAGGATGGTGAAATCAGAAAACAAAATTGGGAGCATGGTGGCCTTGGAAAACCAAGTTGGGAGGATGGTGGCCTTGGAAAACCAAGTTGGGAGGATGGTGGCGTCAGAAAAACCAAGTTGGGAGGATGGTGGCGTCAGAAAAACCAAGTTGGGAGGATGGTGGCATCAGAAAACCAAGTAGGGAGGATGGTCACATTGGATAAACCTAGTTGGGAGGATGGTGGCGTCAGATAAACTTATTTGGGAGGATGGTGGGATCGGAAAACGAAGTTAGGAGGATGGCGGCATCAGAAAAAACAAGTTGGGAGGATGGTGGCATCAGATAAACCAAGTTGGGAGGATGGTGATGTCAGAAAAACCAAGTTGGGAGGATGGTGGCATCGGAAAAAACAAGTTGGGAGGATGGTTGCGTCGGATAACCAATTTGGGAGGATGCAGGTGTCGGAAAACCAAGTTGGGAGGATGGTGGCATCGGATAACCAAGTTGGGAGGATGGTGGCATCAGAAAAAACAAGTTGGGAGGATGGTGGCATCAGAAAAAAAAAGTTGGGAGGATGGTGGCATCAGATAAACCAAGTTGGGAGGCATAGGAAAAAACAAGTTGGCAGGATGGTGGCATCGGATAAACCAAGTTGGGAGGATGGTGGTGTCAGAGAAACCAAGTTGGGAGGATGGTGGCGTCAGAAAAACCTAGTTGGGAGGATAGTGGCGTTGGATAACCAAGTTGGGAGGATGGTGGCTTCAGAAAACCAAGTTGGGAGGATGGCGGCATTGGATAAACCAAGTTGGGAGGATGGTGGCATCGGATAAACGAAATTGGGAGGATTGTGGCATCAGAAAAACCAAGTTGGGAGGATGGTGGCATCAGAAAAATCTAGTTGAGAGGATGGTGGCGTCGGATAACCAAGTTAGAAGGTTGTTGGCGTCGGAAAAACCAAGTTGAGAGGACGGTGGTGTTGACAAACCCACTTCAAAGAATGGTGGGGTCAGAAAACCAAGTTGGGAGGACGGTGGCGTCGTGAAACCCACTTCAAAGTATGGTGGCGTTGCAAAACCAAGTTGGGAGGATGGTGGCGTCGGTAAACCAAGTTGGGAGGATGGTGGCGTCGGTACACTAAGTTGGGAGGATGGTGGCGTCGGGAAACCCACTTGAAAGAATGGTGACGTCGGTAAACCAAGTTGGGAGGATGGTGGCATTGGATAAACCAAGTTGGGAGGATGGTGGCATCGGATAAACCAAGTTGGGAGGATGGTGGCATCGGATAAACGAAATTGGGAGGATTGTGGCATCAGAAAAACCAAGTTGGGAGGATGGTGGCATCAGAAAAATCTAGTTGAGAGGATGGTGGCGTTGGATAACCAAGTTAGAAGGTTGTTGGCGTCGGAAAAACCAAGTTGAGAGGATGGTGGTGTTGACAAACCCACTTCAAAGAATGGTGGGGTCAGAAAACCAAGTTGGGAGGACGGTGGCGTCGTGAAACCCACTTCAAAGTATGGTGGCGTTGCAAAACCAAGTTGGGAGGATGGTGGCGTCGGGAAACCCACTTGAAAGAATGGTGGCGTCGGTAAACCAAGTTGGGAGGATGGTGGCGTCGGTAAACCAAGTTGGGAGGATGGTGGCGTCGGTACACTAAGTTGGGAGGATGGTGGCGTCGGTACACTAAGTTGGGAGGATGGTGGCGTCGGGAAACCCACTTGAAAGAATGGTGACGTCGGTAAACCAAGTTGGGAGGATGGTGGCGTCCGAAGACCCACTTGAGAGCATGGTGTCATCAAATGTGTAGACAGGTTTAAATAGCCTTCTAACACCAGGTGAGATAACTGGTACCAACAAGCCACAAGTGAGGAGGGAAGCGCTCAGAAAGAGATGAAAGAATGCAAACAAAACAGAAAGTGGAACCAAAATAAGGGCGCAAAACAGGAAGTCAACCGAAAAAAACACCTGAAAGACACTCTTAAACTAAACAAAGATGATGAAACGGGTCATGACACAAGAGGAGCTTTTATAACCTGTTTTGAAAATGTTTTATTATAATTGATATACCAGGTAATATCTTACGAGAGTCGTGTTGAATCGAGAATCCTGAGATGCACAATGAATCCCACTTCTAAAGTTTGGCCATCCTTCAATTAAATGGACTATGTTCAAACATTCGAACTTTGTCACATACTTTTCCTTTTTTCTATCCTGTGTGGTCTGTCAGGCTTGCCCCTGACAGTTTGTCTATGTTTTAGTTTTTCCCTCTGCATTTGTCTTTGTTTCCTCTGTGTGTGTGTAGTGTTTCCTGTCAGCGCTCTTATTTATTTATGTTTCCTGTGTTTCTCCCTGGGCGCTGTTTCCCTGGCCACACCTGGTGTCAATCAGCCCACACCTATTTGTACCTGCTTTGTTCCACCAGTCAGTGCTGGATTATTGTCATGTATTGTCGCTTCTGTCGTGTCTTTGCAGCGTAGCGGTAAGCTATATTTCGTTAGATGTTTGTAGCTTACTGTTTTTTGTTCCCTGCTTCAAGTTAGTTTTTATATTACAAATACGGCTTCTGTTTTCCTGCTTGCTACCCGCTAGCTTCCATGCTAGGCCCTTTTGTTTTTGCTAGCTTCCATGCTAAATTCCTTTTGTTTTCTAGCTCTCATGCTAGCTCCCTTAGTTTGTTATCCGCCTCGTGCGCGCTTTTGGTTGTACCCCTTTGGTTTTTTTTCTCTTGTAGTATTTTTTTTAATTAAATCATGTTTTCTCACTCCATGCCTGCCCCCATCTCTGCATCTTGGGGTTCGTCATCAACACACTTTGACACGGTCCAACATTCTCTTTCATAATATTTTAATAAAAAAGATGCATGCGATGGACTAATAAAAAAAACAAGCTGTGGACCACAAACGGCCCCCTGACCATACTTTACACACCCATGGCATAATATGTGTGTCCCCCCCCCCCCCCGCCCTCCCCTTTACCTGTGAAGTGCTGCAGATGTCAAGCTGAAATGTCACCGCTTTCTGTTGCTTTTCACCACATTTGAAGAATCTCATTATCCCTGGCTTGTGTTTTCTTTTGGTGTCTTATTTTTTCTCTCCCCCCCCCCCCCATCTACGTGAACATCGCAAGGTCCTGGAGGTGAGTAGGAGAGAAGACCAATTAGCGGGATTGCGAGAGGGATGAGCTTGACAGTCAAATGTAGGCTACGATGTACTCAAAATCTATATTACAGGAAATCAAAATCAAGCCACCTCTTCAATTAGACAGTAGGTGGTTCGTGCGCACGGACTAAATGGAAATACAAACATGATGAGGTATCTAAAAAAATGAGGTAAACATTTTTTTTTTAAATCACACGTCATTATCTGCATTTGAAAATGAGGGAAATTTACCGTAAAATGGGGAAAAAATTAATTGATGCACACCAGCGGAATTTCGGAGGATTGCTGGTGAAAAGGCCTAACTTCTTGCTAGTGTTGTCCCGATATTTTTTGGTACTTTTCTAAATAAAGGGGATCACAAAAAATGGCATAATTAGCTTTATTTAAACAAAAAATCTTTGGGTACATTAAATATATGTTTATATTATAATTTAGTCCTTAAATAAAATAGTGAACATACAAGACAACTTGTCTTTTAGTAGTAAGTAAACAAACAAAGGCTCTTAATTTAGCTGCCGACATATTGTGTCATTTTCCATTGTATTATTTTGCCGAAATTTTTAAGGACAAGCGGTAGAAAATAATGATTAATCTACCCGTTTATTTACTGTTAAAATCTGCTTACTTTCTTTTTTAACATGTTCTCTCTACACTTCTGTTAAAATGTAATAATCACTTATTCTTCTGTTGTTTGATACTTTACATTAGTTTTGGATGATTCCACAAATTTGGGTATCAATCCGATACCAAGGAGTTACAGGATCATACATTGGTCATATTCAAAGTCCTCATGTGTCCAGGGATGTATTTCCTGTGTTTATAAACATGATATATATTTAAAAGAAATGAAAGAAAATATCAACGTAATCATAGTAGTATGGACTAGATACATTCCTGTACTTGGTATCATTACAGTGGACGTTAGGTACCCTTCTGTGACAGTCTCTTGCCGTTATCGTGCGGGTTCAATGGACCACCCAGAAAGGACATGCTTTTGAGCAGGTTTGACTTCTCTATTTTGCAATAAATATGTCAGCAGCTCGGATCCCTTTTCTGCTCCTCCCTCCACTGCTCGGTCACGGTCCGCTCTTTCAGTCGCCGTCGTCCTTGTCTATGGCTCTCTGTTCCTCTTGCTTCTCATGCGCTGCTGTGGTTTTTTTCTCCTCCTTCTGCCCCGATTTCTCCTCCTTCTCCCCTTGTATACAGCAAGAGGAGATGTGTTAATCGTTTCCCGGTATGTGAGCCACACACCTGAATTAGATTGCGGCGGCGTCCCTCCCGGCACGCTCCACCGCATTCTCCGCCTCCTTGCCGCCATCTTGGGCAGGGCTCCAGCGCGCCCCGCCCCGCCAGCTCCACCTTTTCACACCTTCTTTTATATATATATATATATATATATATATATATATATATATATATATATATATATATATATATATATATATATATATATATTTATATATGTAGGTGTGGGAAAAATCACAAGACTACTTAATCTCTACAGAACTGTTTCATGAGGGGTTTCCTCAATAATCTGTAGATATATATATATATATATATATATATATATATATATATATATATATATATATATATATATATATATATATATATTTCAGACTGACAAACAGTTTCTGGCTAGCCAACCAGACATAGTGGGTGTGGACAAAGAGCAGAAAAGTGTGGCGGCGATAGAAGAAGGAACACGAGAAACTTGAGAAGTACCAGGGCGGTTTAGCTCCATTGGTAAAGTGTCCGTGCCAGCAACTTGAGGGTTGCAGGTTCGATTCCCGCTTCCGTCATCCTAGTCACTGCCGTTGTGTCCTTGGGCAAGACACTTTACCCACCTGCTCCCAGTGCCACCCACACTGGTTTGAATGTAACTTAGAGATTGGGTTTTACTATGTAAAGCGCTTTGAGTCACTAGAGAAAAAAAACTATAAAATATTTGAAAAAAATTCCCCAAGGGTTGAAAGGTTTACCATGAATTAATAAACGTGGACCACGATTTAAACAAGTTGAAAAACGTATTCGGGTGTTACCATTTTGTAGTCAATTGTACGGAATATGTACTGTAAGTTTCAATCAATCAATTTCAATCAAACAACTGCTGGAACCAATACGGAAGGCCAAGAGTAGGGTGGTCCCCGTGGTAGTGGAGGGCGCTCGGAGCAGTATCCCCCAAAACTGGGAGAGTGGCTCCCACAGAACCCGGAAACAACATCTGAAGCGTCAGTCCAGAAAAGCGCAGTCCTAGGAACAGCCAAGATACTGCGCAGAACCCTTAAATTCCCAGGCCTCTGGTAGAGGACCCGAGCTTGAGGATGACAGATACCACCCCACCGGGTGAGAAGGAGATTTTTGAAAGGTTTTAGTACATATATATATAAATATATATATAAAATATCGCCATAATCGTAGTAGTATTGACTAAATACGCTGCTGTACTTGGTATCATTACAGTGGATGTTAGATGTAGATTAATAGAAATATGGTGCAACCCCCCCCACCTCAGCACCCCATCATCATAAACACACAAACAGTTCAAACAGTTGACACTTTTAAATACCTGGGCCTAACCTTGGACAATAAACTCAGCTTTGATCAGCACACCACGGACATTCAAAAAAGAAGTCAACCAAGACTATCAGTCATCCATAAACTTAAAGGACTATAAGTTGTACCTCACCTCCTGTTATTACTGGGTTCTTCCGAGGATGTCGTAGTCATAATAGTTTGTACAGTCTTTTGAGACATTTGTGATTTAGGGCTGTATAAATAAGCACCAGGGTGTACCCCACCTTCCGCCCGATTGTAGCTGAGATAGGCGCCAGTGCCCCCCGCATCCCCAAAAGGGAATAAGCGGTATAAAATGGATGGATGGATGATTGATTGATTGATTACTGTACCAAAGCATCGTTCAACCCATCCTTATGTACTGTTCCACATGTTTTTTTCAGTATGCTCTCTCTAACCAACCGGACCAAACTCACACACATTCCAACATAGCAGCTAAAATCATCGACCTACCCACACCCAACATTTCAGATCTAAACCACAGGTCCAACATTCGACTGGCAAACACACAATAGTCCAGGATATGACTCACCCACTACACCAATACATCACCCTACTACCATCAGGGCGCAGGTACAGAACTATCAAGTTCCGGAGGGCCCGCCTCGAGAAAAGCCTTATCCCTGCAGCTATAGCCGCCCTAAAGCAGGCCTGGCCGACCTGTCTGACAAGCCTGTAAATGTGGTGGTCATGAATGATGTATTTTGTTGTTTTTGTTTGTGATGTGTAATGTCTACATGTTTAAATGTAGGGCAGTGAAAATGAATTTCCCCAACGGGGACCAATAAATAGAAATCTAATCTTTTTTGTTGTTGTAAAAATGAAAATATACAGTATGCTTGTCAATATGACTTATGATTTTAAAGCAAGATATCCATAAGCAAAAAACAAAACAAAATCATAATCGCATGGGCAATTTTGTGACAGTATAAATAAGCAATTATGTATATGTATATTTAGTAATATAAGCAGCCCTAACTGTGATGTGACCCTCAATGAAAACAAGTTGGAATACAGGTGTGTTCCATTAATGTTTGCTGGGTGTTGCCAAGCATCGATCGTTTTTATTGTTTTTTTTTTTAAATAAAAGTTCAAATCTGGCAAAAATACTGGTTTGATATAAAGTGTGTGTGTGTGTTCTTGTATTTCTACCCTTCTTGAGACATTAACAAGGAAAAGTACTGTGCTTATGAGGACCATATGTCTATGCAGCTAGTTAACTAGGTCTTAATATTTTTTTAAATGCAAATATAATCTTTTTATCTCACATTTTGGGCATGTGTGTGTGTTCTTGTATTTCTACTCTTCCTGAGACATCAAAAGGAAAAGTTTCGTCCATATGAGGACCGTATGTCTATGCAGCTAGTTAACTAGTTTTTAGTATTTAAATAAAGAGCAAATCTAATCGTTTTATCTCCAATTTTGAGCAAGTGTGTGAGTGTGTTTGTGTGTGTGTGTTCTTGTGTTTCTACTTTTCCTGAGACATCAACAAGGAAAAGTACCGTCCATATGAGGACCGTATGTCTATGCAGCTAGTTAACTAGTTTTTAGTATTTAAAAACAAATGCAAATCTAGTAATTTTATCTCACATTTTGACGTGTGTGTGTGTGTGTGTGTTTGTGTGTGCACGTGTGTGTTTTCTATTATTTCTACCCTTTCTGAGACATCAACAAGGAAAAGTTACGTCCATATGAGGACTGTATGTTTATGCAGCTGGTTACTTAGTTTTTAGTATTTAAATAAAAAGCAAATCTAGTCGTTGTATCTCACATTTTGAGCAAGTATGTGTGTGTGTGTTTGTGTGTGTTCTTGTGTTTCTACTTTTCCTGAGACATCAACAAGGAACAGTACCGTCTATATGAGGACCGTATGTTTATGCAGCTGGTTAACTAGTTTTCAATATATTTTTTTAATGCAAATCTAGTATTTTTATCTCACATTTTAAGTATGTGTGTGCATGTGTCTGTGTGTGTTTGTTTTCTTGTATTTCTATCCTTCCTGAGACATCAACAAGGAAAAGTTTCGTCCATATGAGGACCATATGTTTATGCAGCTATTTAACTAGTTTTTAGTATTTTTAAAAAATGCAAAACTACTCGTTTTATCTCACATTTTGAGCAAACGTGTGTGTGAGTGTGTGCGTGTGTGTATGTGCGTGTTCTTGTATTTTTACCCTGCTTGAGACAGAAACAAGGAAAAGTTTCGTCCATATGAGGACCGTATGTTTATGCAGCTAATTAACTAGTTTTTAGTATTTTGAAAAATGCATATCTAGTAGTTTTATCTCACATTTTGAGCAAATGTGTGTGTGAGTGTGTGTATTTCTACCCTTCTTGAGACATCAACAAGGAAAAGTACCGTCCATATGAGGACCGGTGAACAAGTTAGGACATAAATCATGGTTCCCAAAGAATTGCTATGGTATGAAAAGGGTAGGATTAAATAAGCTCTGCTTCTTCTTACTCCTTTTCGGACGTGCTGTAATGAAACAACCTGAATTGTGTGATGCATTACATTGTATTGTGTAAATGTTCCACATAAACTGAAACTGATTTTCTAGATATACAAATCTTAATTCAGGATTGCATGTCTATGCAGCTAGTTAATTCGTTTTTAGTATTTTTTAATGCAAATCTAGTCTTTTTATCTCACATTGTGACGCATGCTTGTGTGCGCGTGAGTGTGTGTGTGTGCGTGTGTGTGTGTGCGTGTGTGTATGTTCTTGTATTTATACCCTTCTTGAGGCATCAACAACAAAAAGTACCATCCATATGAGGCCCGTATGTCCATGCAGCTAGTTAACTAGTTTTTTTTTTTTTTTAATGCAAATCTAGTATTTTTTATCTCACATTTTGACGCGTGTATGTGCGTGTGTGTTCATGTATTTCTTTCTTTCTTGAGACATCAACAAGGAAAAGTTTCGTCCATATGAGGACCGTATGTTTATGGAGCTAGTTAACTAGTTTTTAGTATTTAAAAAAAAATGCAAATCTAGTAATTTCATCTCACATTTTGACATGTGTGTGTGTGTGCACGTGTGTGTGTTCCATGATTTCTACCCTTCCTGAGACATTAACAAGGAAAAGTTCCGTCCATATGAGGACCGTATGTTTATGCAGCGAGTTACATAGTTTTTAGTGTTGAAATAAAAAGCAAATCTAGTCGTTTTATCTCACATTTTGAGCAAGTGTGTGTGTGTGTGTTTGTGTGTGTGTGTTCTTGTGTTTCTACTTTTCCTGAGACATCAACAAGGAAAAGTACCGTCCATATGAAGACCGTATGTTTATGCAAGCTAGTTAACTAGTTTTTAATATATTATTTTAAATGCATATATAGTATTTTTGTTTTACATTTTAAGTATGTGTGTGCATGTGTCTGTGTGTGTTTCTTTTCCTGTATTTCTATCCTTCCTGAGACATCAACGAGGAAAAATACCGTCCATATGAGGACCGTATGTCTATGCAGCTAGTTAAGTAGTTTTTAGTATTTATAAAAAAATGCAAATTTAGCCTTTTTATCTCACATTTTGAGCATGTGTGTGTGTGTGTATCTCTGTGTGTGTGTGTGTGTGTGTGCTTGTATTCTACCCTTCCTGAGACATCAACAAGGAAAAGTTTCGTCCATATGAGGACCGTATGTTTATACAGCTATTTAACTAGTTTTTGGTATTTTAAAAAAATGCAAATCTAGTCGTTTTATGTCACATTTTGAGCAAATGTGTGTGTGAGTGTGTGTGTGCGTGTGTGTGTGTGTGTATGTGCGTGTTCTCGTATTTGTACTCTTCTTGAGACATCAACAAGGAAAAGTTTCGTCCATATGAGGACCGTATGTTTATGCAACTAGTTAACTAGTTTTTAGTATATTAAAAAGATGCAAATCTAGTCGTTTTATCTCACATTTTGAGCAAGTGTGTGTGTGTGCGTGTTCTTGTATTTCTACCCTTCTTGAGACATCAACAAGGAAAAGTACTGTCCATATGAGGATCGGTGAACATGTTAGGACATAAATTGGGGTTCCCAGAAAATTGCTATTGTAAGATTAAATAAGCCATGCTTCTTCCTACTCCTTTTCGGACGTACTTTAATGAAACAACCTGAATTGTGTGATGCATTACATCGTATTGTGTATATGTTCCACATAAACTGAAACTGATTTTCTAGATATACAAATCTTAATTCAGGATTGCATGTCTATGAAGCTGGTTAACTCGTTTTTGGTATTTTTTTTATACAAATCAAGTCTTTTTATCTCACATTTTGTCGTGCGTATGTGTGAGTGTGTGTATGTGCGTGTGTGTCCTTGTATTTCTACCCTGCTTGAGACATCAAAAAGGAAAAGTATCGTCCATATGAGGACCGTATGTTTATGCAGCTATTTGACTAGTTTTTAGTATTTTGAAAAATGCAAATCTAGTAGTTTTATCTCACATTTTTAGCAAATGTGTGTGTGAGGGTGTGCGTGCGTGCCTGTTCTTGTATTTCTACCCATCTTGAGACATCAACAAGGAAAAGTAACGTGCATATGAGGACTGTATGTCTTTGCAGCTAGTTACCTAGTTTTTAGTATTTTTTTTATGCAAATCTAGTTTTTTTATATTACATTTTGAGCATGTATGTGGGTGTGTGTGTGTGTGTGTGCGTGCGTGTGCATGTGTTTTCATATTTCTACCCTTCCTGAGACATTAACAAGGAAAAGTTTCGTCCATATGAGGACCATATGTTTATGCAGCTAGTTAACTAGTTTTTAGTATTTTTCAAAAATGCAAATCTACTCGTTTTATCTCACATTTTGAGCAAACGTGTGTGTGAGTGTGTGCGTGTGTGTATGTGCGTGTTCTTGTATTTTTAACCTTCTTGAGACATCATCAAGGAAAAGTTTCGTCCATATGAGGACCGTATGTTTATGCAGCGAGTTAACTAGTTTTAGTATTTAAAAAAAATGCAAATCTAGTCGTTTTATCTCACATTTTGAGCGAGTGTGTGTGTGTGCGTGTTCTTGTATTTCTACTCTTCTTTAGACATCAACAAGGAAAAGTACTGTCCATATGAGGACCGGTGAACAAGTTAGGACATAAATTGGGGTTCCCAGATAATTGCTATTGTAAGATTAAATAAGCTCTGCTTCTTCCTACTCCTTTTCGGACGGGCTGTAATGAAACAACCTGAATTGTGCGATGCATTACATTGTATCGTGTATATGTTCTACATAAACTGAAACTGAACGGAACACAAGCAAGTAGTGTGGCCAAAAAGACTAACAATTAACTACCTAATTGATGGGTCATTTTCCTCGTGAAAACAGCCCGGCAGTGCGTGTGTTATCTACTCGCATCTCGCCCAAATAAAACTTACACCCCCTCCCGCCCCCACCACCCCACCCTCAAGCCTTATCATTTCCTATCCGCTTGTCATTTTTCAGCTCATATAGCAGACAACGCCGTAAACCTTTCCCTTGATAAAGGCTGGGAGTTGGCAAGATGGAGAAGTTCAGGCGAGTGGCAGTAAACTTTACAATCACCTTTGGGCTGCCACTGCCATTGAGAGGAGGAGCGCTCCATCGCATCTCCGCACCATCTTCCACTCGGCTTTGGCAGACTTGGGTGAACTCGGGGGCCTTGATTTGATTGGTGCAGCCTTGAATCATAAGCTTTAATTGCACCTGACATTTAAAGCTTCTCTCT
Source organism: Nerophis ophidion (assembly GCF_033978795.1). Taxonomy (NCBI): domain Eukaryota; kingdom Metazoa; phylum Chordata; class Actinopteri; order Syngnathiformes; family Syngnathidae; genus Nerophis; species Nerophis ophidion. The sequence goes on from NC_084629.1 coordinate 3,393,354, forward strand.
GGTATTTAAAGCAGTGTACAGGTGTGGCTCATTACGGAGAGGGGGATGTGGGGGGGGGGGGAGTACAAATGGGGAGTGGGGGATTGTCTGATTTCTCTCATTGCCGGGCGGGCGGCAATGACTTAAGTCATCACGCCGCCTGTCACCGGCTGTGACCTGCCAGGGTGGGTCGGAGCAGATTTAAAGACTACGAGGTCACGTTCTTCTGCTATGAGGACCCTGAAAAAAATATATAAAAATAAAAAACTCGGTAGAACCTTTTAAACCGTCCAAAAATAAACTCTAGAACAGGGGTCACCAACCTTTTTGAAACCAAGAGCTACTTCTTGGGTACTGTTTAATGCAAAGGGCTACCAGTTTGATACACAATTAAATAAATTGCCAAAAGTAGCCAATTTGCTCAATTTAACTTTAATAAATATATCTATATATATATATATATATATATATATATATATATATATATTAAAAAATGGGTATTTCTGTCTGTCATTCCGTCGTACATTTTTTTCCTTTTACGGAAGGTTTTTTTGTAGAGAATAAATGATGAAAAAAACATTTAATTGAACGGTTTAAAAGAGGAGAAAACAGGAGAAAAAAAAAATAAATTTTGAAACATAGTTTATCTTCAATTTCGACTCTTTAAAATTAAAAATTCAACCAAAAAAAAAAAAGAAGAGAAAAACTATCTAATTTGAATCTTTTTGAAAAAATTTAAAAACGAATTTATGGATCATCATTAATAATTTTTTCCTGATTAAAATTAATTTTATAATTTTGATGACATGTTTTAAATAGGTTAAATATCAATCTGCACTTTTTTAGAATATATAACAAATAGGACCAAGCTATATTTCTAACAAAGAAAAATTATTATTTCTTCTAGATTTTCCAGAACAAAAATTTTAAAATGAATTCAAAATACTTTGAAATAAGATTTAAATTTGATTCTACAGATTTTGTAGATTTGCCAGAATAATTTTTGGGAATTTTAATCATAATAAGTTTGGAGAAATATTTCACAAATATTATTTGTCGAAAAAACAGAAGCTAAAATGAAGAATTAAATTAAAATGTATTTATTATTCTTTACAATAAAAAAAAAATACTTGAACATTGATTTAAATTGTCAGGAAAGAAGAGGAATGAATTTAAAAGGTAAAAAGGTATATGTGTTTAAAAATCCTAAAACCATTGTTGTATTTTTTCTCTAAAATTGTCTTTCTGAAAGTTATAAGAAGCAAAGTAAAAAAAAAAATGAATTTATTTAAACAAGTGAAGACCAAGTCTTTCAAATATTTTCTTGGATTTTCAAATTCTATTTGAGTTTTGTCTCTCTTAGAATTAAAATTGTCGAGCAAAGCAAGACCAGCTTGCTAGTAAATAAATACAATTAAAAAAATAGAGGCAGCTCACTGGTAAGTGCTGCTATTTGAGCTATTTTTAGAACAGGCCAGCGGGCGACTCATCTGGTCCTTACGGGCGACCTGGTGCCCGTTGGTGACCCCTGATATAGAACCTCTGGAGCTGAACACAATCTGTTCCGCGATGCTAGTCGACCTTCAGACGTGCTAAATGTTTATGTTTTGTGTTCATTTACTCAGTGTTTTTCAACCTTTTTTTTGAGGCAAGGCACATTTATTTTCATTGAAAAAATCCGGCGGCACACCATCAACAGAAATCATTAAAAAATCGAGGTAAGACTTTAGTATGGGGTACACATTTGCACCATTACTTACTTGCTTATTAACATGCAAATTAGTAACATATTGGCTCTTAATTAGTCATTATTAAATACTTATTAATGCCTTATTCTGCTTGGCTTTATTATTAATCCAGTAAACCATTAACTAAGAGTCTTCCCTAACCCCAACCCTAAACTTAACCCTAACCCTGTGTTAATAAGCAACTAATTAATGGTGTGTGTATATGTTCCCCATACTAAAGTGTTACCAAAAACAAAACTCAAGTGACAGTGAAAAGTTGTCGCAATTGTTGGATATTAATTTAAACCATACCCATCCATATAGCTCTTGTCTCAAAGTATGTGTACTGTCACCACCCGTCACATCAAGCCCTGACTTATTTGGAGGTTTTTTTTTGCTGTTTTTCTGTGTGTAGCGTTTTAGTTCTTGTCTTGCACTCCTATTTTTTTTTTTTTTTTTTCCCATAGCAGTTTCATGTCTTCCTCTGAGCGATATTTCCCGCATCTACTTTGTTTTAGCGATCAAGAATATTTCATTGTGGACACCATCTTTGCTCCAAAGTAAGTCTTTGCTGTCGTCCAGCATTCGGTTTTTGTTTACTTTATTATTACACCATTTTTTTTGATGCATTTTATTAGTAGATTTTTAAAAAATTAAAATATAAAATATGGTAAGTTGCAATAATTTCACCTCAAAATGTTGTGCATATTACTGTAAATGGAAAAAAAAACAGTACTGCTGTTTTTATGCAAAAAAAAAAAAAGTTGCCATAATTTAACTGTAAAATTTACTTTTTTTTTTTTTTTTTACTGAAGTCCTGCAGGTGCGCTGGCCACACCCCCCTCCACATATGTCCACCCCTAAACAATGCTCCCTCCAATTTTCCATACGCGTGAGCAAACGCAAAAACTACTTGAACATTCAGTGGAGCATACATGAGCGCACCTGTCCCAAACCTGACTAAATACCAAGTTAAATGTTTTATTATGATAATCAAACGACAGCAGTCATTTCCATGGGATTTTTTTTCTAATATAACATATTTGTGACGATTACGTGGCATCGTGACACAGGTAGGCTCTCTCTTGATGCAGTCGGGCTCGGACACAACGTGAAGGTAAGAAATAATTGATTTATTTAACAAATAACAGACTTAGTCAAAACAAACAGAACTAGCATGGGAGCTAGAAAAAAAAGAGCGCTAACATGGGAGTTAGATAAATAACAGATACTTAGCGTGGAAGATAGCTGGTTGCGAACAGTTACACAGGATCGGAATCACTGTTGTGAAACACAAACTAGGAAGCAAGGTCGAGTCAACGGGAAAGGCAGGCTTAAATAAGGACAGCAATTATAAGGCAGGTGCGAGTCAAGAAACAAGTGGCAGGTGAAACTAATAAGTAAATATGGAGACAATATCAAATAAGGAAGTGCAACCAGGAACTAAGGTAAACATTAACAGAACATAATATAAAAGACTCAAAACCTAAACATAATATGATCGGGGCAGCGGATCATAACAATATTGTTTTTCATGAGCTTTGTTCTAGTATTGTATGTCTGGGTGGGGTTCATCCATCCATTTTCTACCACTTGTAACTGCTTGAAACTCCACACAGAAAGATCCTGAGCCTAGGATCGAACCTAGGACTACTCAGGACCTTCGTATTGTGAGGAAGATGCACTAACCCCTCTGCCCTTGGTGGGGTTTCTGCTTTGGAAATAATTTGTACCCCTTTCCGATATCGCATTTAATTCCCACGAAAACAATGACATGTCTGTTGCACAATGAGATGTAAACACGGGATCATGTGTACATTCCTGTACATTTCTGTTTGTAAAATATATATTTATTTGTATAGCTTTAATATAAAAACATCATTTCATGATTAATATTTATAAATTAAGATTAAATTAAGAATGTATATATATATATTTTTTTTTTTTTTCACTAAAGAAGGGTTCGGTGAAAGCGCATATGAAACTGCTGGGGTTCCGTACCTCCAACAAGGTTTAAGAACCAATGGTTCTCAACCTTTTTTCAGTCATGACACCCACCTGTTCCCAATTAGCCTGCACACCTGTGGGATGTTCCAAATAAGTGTTTGATGAGCATTCCTCAACTTTATCAGTATTTATTGCCGCCTTCCCCAACTTCTTTGTCACGTGTTGCTGGCATCAAATTCTAAAGTTAATGATTATTTGCAAAAAAAAAAACAGCCGGCGGCGCTTCTGGATGTTGTTGATAAATGGCTTTCGCTTTGCACAGTAGAGCTTTAACTTGCACTTACAGATGTAGCGACAAACTATATTTAGTGACAGTGGTTTTCTGAAGTGTTCCTGAGCCCATGTGGTGATATCCTTTAGAGATTGATGTCAGTTTTTGATAGAGTGCCGTTTAAGGGATCGAAGGTCACGGTCATTCAATGTTGGTTTCCGGCCATGCCGCTTACGTGGAGTGATTTCTCCAGATTCTCTGAACCTTTTGATGATATTATGGACCGTAGATGTTGAAATCCCTAAATTTCTTGCAATTGCACTTTGAGAAACGTTGTTCTTAAACTGTTTGACTATTTGCTCACGCAGTTGTGGACAAAGGGGTGTACCTCGCCCCATCCTTTCTTGTGAAAGACTGAACATTTTTTGGGAAGCTGTTTTTATACCCAATCATGGCACCCACCTGTTCCCAATTAGCCTGCACACCTGTGGGATGTTCCAAATAAGTGTTTGATGAGTGTTCGTCAACTTTATCAATATTAATTGCCACCTTTCCCAACTTCTTTGTCACGTGTTGCTGGCATCAAATTCTAAAGTTAATGATTATTTGCAAAAAAAAAAAACAGCCGGCGGCGCTTCTGGATGTTGTTGATAAATGGCTTTCGCTTTGCATAGTAGAGCTTTAACTTGCACTTACAGATGTAGCGACAAACGGTATTTAGTGACTGTAGTTTTCTGAAGTGTTCCTGAGCCCATGTGGTGATATCCTTTAGAGATTGATGTCAGTTTTTGATAGAGTGCCGTTTAAGGGATCGAAGGTCACGGTCAATCAATGTTGGTTTCCGGCCACGCCGCTTACATGGAGTGATTTCTCCAGATTCTCTGAACCTTTTGATGATATTATGGAGCGTAGATGTTGAAATCCCTAAATTTCTTGCAATTGCACTTTGAGAAAGGTTGTTCTTAAACTGTTTGACTATTTGCTCACGCAGTTGTGGACAAAGGGGTGTACCTCGCCCCATCCTTTCTTGTGAAAGACCGAGCATTTTTTGGGAAGCTGTTTTTATATCCAATCATGGCACCCACCTGTTCCCAATTAGCCTGCACACCTGTGGGATGTTCCAAATAAGTGTTTGATGAGCGTTCCTCAACTTTATCAGTATTTATTGCCACCTTTCACAACTTCTTCTTTTACATGTTGCTGGCACCAAATTCTAAAGTTAATGATTATTTGCAATAAAAAATAAAAAATGTTTATCAGTTTGAACATGAAATATGTTGTCTTTGTAGCATATTCAACTGAATATGGCTTGAAAAGGATTTGCAAATCATTGTATTCCATTTATATTTACATCTAACACAATTTCCCACCTCATATGGAAACGGGGTTTTGTACATGGCTTCCAAATACAGGACTGAAGAAACAAAATAAAAATAAAATTCCAACCATTGCGAATAATATGAAGTTTTAGATAAAAGGCTGCTGTTTCCACATGGCTGTGTAATCGCTGTCTACGCAGGCGTAAACACTTTCAACAAAAAAAAAAAAGAGCAAAGAATAGCCAGTAGGCATTGCGTTCCAAGCGGTCCCAGGATCCATCTTTCTGCAGGCTGAATGTGCTTTGTGTTGGCATCAGAAAAACAAAAGCATATGTTGATTGTTAGCCAGGGTGTACATAGCATGTCCTGTTCACTCAGGGTCTCCCTCACAGACGCAAACTCCCAACTTTCTTTCTCCGGGCCATCTGTCAGAACCCATTTAGCATTTAGGGACGGGCGGATTCCCATGTAGTGCAAAAAAAGGGCTGCGGACTTCACAGGGGCCAGGACTAGTATCTGAGCAGTGATCTGTCAGCGTTGTGCATTTAGCTGCTGGAGGGGGAGGAAGGGAAAGGGGGGGGGTGTTTGGCCCCCAACCCACCATTGTTTGTTGTGGTAAATACTTTGCATTATATTTACATTATTAAATAGGAAGACATTTTTACAAGATCGCCTTCCGCACAAAAATGAGTAGGATTTAGTACAAAAATGTATGCTCATTAAGTAAAATATTTACATAAACAACTTGTTTCATTTTATTATTTGATGTTAGGTAAACAACGACTTGCTGTTTTTCTTTCTATATTTTATTATGTTATGGCAGGTAAAAAAACATTTGTTTCATTTTATTATTTAATGTCAGGTAAACAACTTATTTATTTGTATTCATCCATCCATCCATTTTCTACAGCTTGTCCCTTTTGGGGTCACGGGGAGCGGGGGGTGGGGGGTGCTGGATGTTTAATTATTTTATGTCAGGTGAATAACTTCTTTATTTGTATTTATTCTTTTATTATTATATGTCAGGAAAATTACTTTTTCATTTGTATTTATCATTTTATTATTTTATGTCAGGTAAATAACAACTTGCTTCTTTTCTTTCTGTATATTATTATTTTATGTCAGGTAAACAACTTCTTTATTTGTATTTAATCTTGTATTACTTTATATTAGGTAAACAACTTCTTTATTTGTATTAAATATTTTATTATTTTATGTCAGGTAAACAACAATTTGTTTCATTTTATTATTTTATGTCAGGTAAATAAGTTGTTTATTGGAATTCAATGTTTTATTATTTTATGTCGGGTAAATAACTTCTTTATTTGTATTTAATATTTTATTATTTTATGTCAGGTAAACGACTTCTTTATTTGTATTTATCGTTTACTATTTTATGTCAGGTAAATAACAACTTGCTTCTTTTCTTTCTGTATTTTATTACTTTATGTCAGGAAAACAACCATTTCTTTCATTTTATTATTATATGTCAGGTAAACAACTTCTTTATTTGTAATCAATGTTTTATTATTTTATGTCAGGTAAATACCTTCTTTATTTGTATTTATCGTTTTATTATTGTATGTTAGGTAACTAACAACTTGCTTCTTTTCTTTCTATATTTTATTATTTTATGTCAGGTAAACAACAATTTGTTTTATTTTATTATTTTATGTCAGGTAAACAACTTCTTTATTTGTATTTAATCTTTTATTACTTTATGTCATGTAAATCATTTCTTTATTTGTATTAAATCTTTAATTATTTTATGTCAGTTAAAAAACAATTTATTTCATTTTATTATTTTATGTCAGGTAAACAACTTATTCATTTGTATTCAGCGTTTTATTATTTTATGTCAGGTAAATAAAACGTTTTTTATTTGGATTCAATGTGTTAATATTTTATGTCAGGGGAACCGTCAGATATATTAACAACTTTTTTCTTTTCACCCAATATTTTATTATGTTCTGTCAGGTTAAAAACAAAAACTTGCTTCTTTTCTTTTTATATTTTATTATTTTATGTCAGATAAACAACAATTTGTTTCATTTTATTATTTTATGTCAGGTAAACAACAACAACTTATTTCTTTTCTTTCAATATTTTATTACTTTATGTCTGGTAAACAACAACTGGTTTCATTTTATGAAATGTTTTGTAATTCTATATCAGGTAAATTAACAAAACCTATTTATTTTCTTTCAAAATGTTATTGTTTTGTGTGACTAAAACAACAGGAACTTATTTAACGAGGATGTCGTTGTGGCTTGTGCAGCCCTTTGAGACACCTGTGATTTAGGGCTATATAAATTAACTTTGATTGATTGATTGGTCAATTTACAATTAAATGGTTTAAACATTGTTAGCATTGTCCAACATAATAAAAGCCATCAACACGCACTAACACACTTTATTCACATTTACACTAATTTACTCCAATATAGTAATGCTGCCTGAGGCTGAGCCAATCAGTGGCCACGATACTGAGCAACATGATCTGACTGGTTTGGTTGAGTTACAAGAGTCTGTGAACATTGCTCCAAAGTCAGGATGTTTGGTTGCTCTAATGTTAAAGTTAAGTTATAGTAGCAATGATTGTCACACACACACTAGGTGGGGCGAAATTATTCTCTGCATTTGACCCATCACCCTTGATCACCGCCTAAGAGGTGAGGGGAGCAGTGAGCAGCAGCGGTGGCCACGCCCGAAAATAATTATTGGAGATTTAACCAACAATTCCAACCCTTAATGCTGAGTGCCAAGCAGGGAGGTAATGCCTTATGACCATGGACACATATGCGATACCTGGTGGAACATCTGCTTTTGAAGTAGATTAATAATTATTTTCTGCCACTGGTCCTTAATAATGTTGACAAAATAATAGAACGATAAATGACACAATATGTTACTGCATATGTCAGCAGACTAAATTAGGAGCCTTTGTTTCAGGCTTTCCCTGACCGTTTGTCTGTGTTTTAGTTTTTTCCTCTGCATTTGTCTGTTTCCTCTGTGTTTAGTATCTCCTGTCTTTAGTTCCTGTCCAGTGCTCTTATTTTGTCAGCTTCCTGTTTTGTTCCCTGAGTGCTGTGTTCCTCCTCAGCTGCGGCTGATTGGCACCTGGTCACACCTGTTGCCAATCAGCCCGCACCTATTTGTACCTGCTTTGTCTTGTGTCAGTTGCTGGATCATAGTATTGTCATTCGGACTTGTCGTTGCCACATGTTGCTCTTGTCGTGTCTGTGATTCTTTTGAGCTATTACCTGTCACGCTACAGTTTGTCCTGGTCGTCGTAGCGGTAAGCTGTTTTTGTTAGCCATTAGTTATTTCCAGTTTTTCTGTTTGCTATCCACTAGCTTCCATGCTAAAGTTCCTTTTTGTTTTCTATCTTCCAGTGCTAGCTCCCTTAGTTTGTTATTCCGCCCACGTGCGCGCTTTTGGTTTGATCCCTTTGTTTGGTTTTGTCTTAGTATTTATATTAAAATCATGTTTGCTCACTCCATCCCTGCCTCCATCTCTGCATCTTGGGGTTCGTCAACAAATAACCCTGACACTTTGTTTTTTTTACTTACTACTAAAAGACAAGTTGTCCTTTATGATCACTATTTTATTTAAGGACAGATTTGCAATAAAAAACATACCGGTATGTTTAATGTACCCTACGATTTTTTTTGTTAAAATAAAGCCGATCAATTTTTGTGGTCCCCTTTTTTTTAGAAAAGTATGGAATCAAAATATTTTTAGGACTGATTCCAAAATATTGGTATCAGGATGACAATGTGTGTGTGTGTGTGTATGTGTTTATGTATATATATATATATATATATATATATATATATACATATATATATATATATATGTGTGTATATATATGTATATATATATATATATGTATATATGTATATGTAAGCATGTATATATATATATATATATATATATATATATATATATATATATATATATATATATACACACATATATATATATATATATATATATATATACATGCTTACATATACATATATACATACATATATATATATATATAGACACGCACATATATATATATATATATTATGAATAATTATAATTATGAATAAATATATATATTTATATATATGTTGTCGGAAATCATACCAGTTCAAACCCAAAACTACGAGTAACTTTTCATTTTTGCAAAATTCTCCCGAGACCAAGTTGCTTCAAAATAGTTTGTTTCGGGGGGTCAAAGGGAAGAAAAAACAAAACAAAACAAAACAAAAAAAAACAAGAAACCTTTAGCGTATATTTAATTTTTTTCCCCCTACAGCTGTCTCCTCCCCGGCTGTTCCCATACGCCGCTCGGTACATTATGGCAGTGACATTTTCTGTCCTGACCTTATTTAGTGGGGATCGGGCTCTGACTGCTCGGGTTCATCTCCTCGGGATTATTGGAGCCATCACGGTCACGTCGTTGCAACTGTGCAGACATTGTTTAGCCTCAGACTAGCCATGCCTTTGCACGCTGTCATTTGCCAGGAAAAATGGCAGATTCCGTATCTTTTTTTTTTTTTTTTATACAACCAAGCATCTGGGAACTTGCTGGGGATTTGGTTTAAAAAAAAATCATCACCGTGCTGCAGTGAATCGCAACATTTATCGCGTGTTTACATTGTGTGTAATTGACAAAACAAAACAAAAAAAAAGCATCTGGGACGATGACGCGGCCTCCCACTGTACCTGTAACGATTTAATTGGCCGAGTCAGCCCAGCCGAGCATCTGCGGCTCCATGACTGCCAGACATGAAATTCCCTGTCATTACCGTCGCTGTCATTTTGCTGCATTTTGTTCCTCGCACTCCACTGAGCTTTGTACCTCCAGGAGGCGGCGACGGGTGTGAGCCCCGGCCGAGGGAGGGACGGCACGGGGGGTTGAGGGGGCACGGTGTTTGTCGGAGGAGGAGGAGGGGACAGATGTCCTCCAGGGAGCTCTGATGCTCATCTCGCGCTTGCTCTGTCATTCGGCCATTTTGGCTTTTTAATTGCTGATGATGATTACGGTCATCATTACTGTTATCCTCATCAGGATGTCAGCTTATTAGAGCCGCCGTCGCTCCATTCATAGAATTTATTTTCGGACAAATCCTCGCATTCCTGACATTTAATGTTGTACTAATGCTGTCGTTTTGTTTTTTTTGCCAATCGGTGACGAGAGTTGTGAATCACCACCGGGGGTCAGGGGTCATTAGAATGAGACGCAGGCTAAGTCGACGCTACAATCTGTTTTTGCCACTTGCCAAAATGTAGAAATTTATACTAATATTAAATAGTATTTATCATTTTTTTGTCATTGACTAATACCAATTTTAAAACGATTTATTGGATTTTTTTTATTCTAGTTTGAAAATGATAAAAAATGGCAAAATGATAAAATGGTGTTTAAAGATTCTCACATCTCAAGGATGCTTTATTCATAACTTGTTATCTTCCACTGCAAGTTAGGAGTTGCCTTGCCGCAAATGTTTCTGCTTTTTTAGCCTGCTAACAGCCAAGGACGGACCTCAAGCCCCCCCAACGAAGATAAGGCAAACCCGGGCGCGATCTCAAGGCTCAGCACATTTCCGTTCTGAATAATCACGTATTGTGTCTACTGAGCTGCTTACATAAAATGTGACCCCTCCCGTTAGAAGCAGCCTCAGAGATGTAACTCCTCAAAAAAATGGGGGGGGGTTGTTCCTCGGAGCGTGGGGGGAGACTGTAACTGAGTGTGCAGCTCCATGCGTTCTCCTCAAGAGCAAAATTGAACTTTGTCTCTGCCTTATTCCATGCTAGTCTGTTCAATAGATAGTTTGGTGCTTAAACTTGACAGTTTTCTTATATAATTGTGACTTTTGTCGAGCAAAAACGACAGGTCTCTTCATAAAATTGTCAACATTTTGACTGCTATTTATATGTTATTAATGTTGTAAATACAAACCTTTATATAGCTAGAAAGGATGGTCCTAAAGAGGTAGGCATTTTTTCAGAGGTCTCAAGAAGGTAAGAAATACAACAGTGTGTGTGTGTGTGTGTGTGTTCTGGAAATGCTACTTAATGGGGACATCGCTCTGTTTACACAGTCAGCTTTAGGGACAGTATGGGGACAAAAACCCAGGTCCCCTAAAGGGAAATCTTTTTAAATGAAGATGATGATGCCAAAGTGAATTTTAAGCTTTGGCCAAAAAACATGTTTACTGGTTAGTTTGAGTGTAAGCCATTTGTAGCTTTAGTGCTGAATTCTGAGGATCATGTCATTTTTAATTTGAACTTTCTTTTTTTTTTTTTTTTAAATGGTCTTCAGTAGTCACATACACATTTGTGTGAATTATGTAACATTATTTAAATGTGTCCCCATTAACCATATTAACTTTTTTTTCCCCAGGATCCCCAGTAAGTATGATCCACACATTACTTCATCAATCCAGAGATTTAAAGATGTGTATGAGCTAAACTGGGCATTGGCCACTATACCTAATTTTTTTATGCCTCCACAACCTGTAGAAAGGGTGGTCCCCACAAGTCACGAACAACATCTTGGTCCACATTGCAAATGATAACCAAATGTGTGTGTGTGTATGTTCTGGCAATTCTTACTTAATGGGGACATCGCTCTGTTTACACAGTCACCTTTAGGGGACCTCCGATGGTATGGGGACAATAAAACAGGTCCCCTATAGGGAAAGCTTTTTAAATGATAGTCAGAGCCGATCTGAAGATGCCTAAGTGATTTTTAAGCTTTGGCCAAAAAAACATGTTTACTGGTTAATTTGAGTGTGAGACATTTGTATTTATTTAATTTTTTTTACAAACCCCGTTTCCATATGAGTTGGGAAATTGTGTTAAATGTAAATATAAACGGAATACAATGATTTGCAAGTCAACCCATATTCAATTGAATGCACTACAAAGACGAGATATTTGATGTTCAAACTCATAAACTTTATTTTAAAAAAATAATAATAATTAACTTACAATTTCATGGCTGCAACACGTGCCAAAGTAGTTGGGAAAGGGCATGTTCACCAATGTGTTACATCACCTTTTTTTTTTTAACAACACTCAATAAACGTTTGGGAACTGAGGAAACTAATTGTTGAAGCTTTGAAAGTGGAATTCTTTCCCATTCTTGTTTTATGTAGAGCTTCAGTCGTTTAACAGTCCGGGGTCTCCGCTGTCGTATTTCACGCTTCATAATGCACCACACATTTCCTGGACTGCAGTCGGGCCAGGAAAGTACCCGCACTCTTTTACTATGAAGCCACGCTGTTGTAACAGGTGGCCTGGCATTGTCTTGCTGAAATAAACAGGGGCGTCCATGATAACGTTGCTTGGATGACAACATATGTTGCTCCAAAACCTGTATGGACCATTCAGCATTAATGGTGCCTTCACAGATGTGTAAGTTACCCATGCCTTGGGCACTAATGCACCCCCATACCATCACAGATGCTGGCTTTTGAATTTTGCGCCTATACCAATCCGGATGGTTATTTTGCTCTTTGTTCCGGAGGACACCGCGTGCACAGTTTCCAAAAATAATTTGAAATGTGGACTCGTAAGACCACAGAACACTTATACACTTTGCATCAGTCCATTTTAGATGAGCTCGGGCCCAGCAAAGCCGGCGGTGTTTCTGGGTGTTGTTGATAAATGGGTTTTGCTTTACATAATAGAGTTTTAACTTGCACTTACAGATGTAGCGACCAACTGTAGTTACTAACAAGGGTTTTATAAAGTATTCCTAAGATCATGTGGTGATATCCTTTACACACTAATGTCGGTTTTTGATGCAGTACTGCCTGAGGGATCAAAGGTCCGTTATAGCATCGCTTACGGGGAGTGATTTCTCCAGATTCTCTGAAACTTTTGATGATTTTAGGGACCGTAGATGGTAAAATCCCTTGCAATAGCTCGTTGAGAAATGTTGTTCTAAAACTGTTCGACAATTTGCTTACAAAGTAGTGACCCTCACCCCATCCTCGTTTGTGAATTACTTCTCATTTCATGGAAACCGCTTATATACCTAATCATGGCACCCACCTGTTCCCAATTAGCCTGCACACCTGTGGGATGTTCCAAATAAGTGTTTGATGAGCATTCCTCAACTTTATCAGTATTCATTGCCACCTTTCCTAACTTCTTTGTCACGTGTTGCTGGCATCAAATTCTAAGGTTATTGATTATTTGTAAAAAAAAACATGTTAATCAGTTTGAACATCAAATATGTTGCCTTTGTAGCATATTCAACTGAATATGGGTTGAAAATGATTTGCAAATCATTGTATTCCGTTTATATTTACATCTAACACAATTTCCCAACTCATATGGAAACGGGGTTTGTATTTTTAAATGGTCCTCAGTAGTCACGTACAAATTTGAGTGAATTATGCAAAATTACTAAAATTTGATCCCCACGAATCATATAAACTCTTTTTCCCCAGGGTCCCCAGTAAGTATGATCAGCACATCAATCCAGGAATTTAAAGACGTGTATGAGCTAACTGGGCAGTGGCCATTTTACCTAGTTTTTTGTGTGCCTCCACAACCTGTAGAAAGGGTGGTCCCCACAAGTCACGATCAAATTCTTGGTTCACATTGCAAATGATAACCAAATGTGTGTGTGTGTGTATGTTCTGGCAATTCTTACTTAATGGGGACATCGCTCTGTTTACACCTTTAGGGGACCTCTGATGGTATGGGGACAAAAAAACAGGTGCCCTAAAGGGAAACCTTTTTAAATAATAGTCAGATCCATACTGAAGATGCCTAAGTCAATTTTAAGCTTTGGCCCATAAAACATGTTTACTGGTTAGTTTGAGTGTGAGACATTTGTAGCTGTACTGCTGTATTCTGAGGATCTCGTCATATTTAATTTGAAGTTTTGAATTTTTTTTATAAATGGTCCTCAGTAGTCATGTACAAATTTGTGTGGATTATGTGAAATTATTTAATTGTGTCCCCATGAACCATATTAACTCCTTTTCCCCAGGGTCCCCAGTAAGTATGATCAGCACATTACTTCATCAATCCAGAGATTTAAAGACGTGTATGAGCTATGTGGGTACTGGCCATTTTACAAAAAAAAATTGTTATGCCTCCACAACCTGTAGAAAGAGTGGTACCCACAAGTCACAAACAACATATTGGTCCACATTGAAAATGATAACTAAATGTGTGTGTTTTGGAAATTCTTACTTAATGGGGACATCACTCTGTTTACACAGTCACCTTTAGGGGACTTCTGACAGTATGGGGACCAAAAAAAAAGGTCCCCTAAAGAGAAACCTTTTTAAATAATAGTCAGATCCATACTGAAGAGGCCTAAGTGAATTTTAAGCTTTGGTCCATAAAACATGTTTACTGGTTAGTTTGAGTGTGAGACATTTATAGCTGTAGTGCTGTATTCCGAGGATCTTGTCATATTTAATTTGAAGTTTTTTATTTTTTTTTATTTTTTATAAATGGTCCTCAGTAGTCACCTACAAATTTGTGTGAATTATGTGAAATTATTCAAATGTGTCCCCATGAACCATATTAACTCCTTTTCCCCAGGGTCCCTAGTAAGTCCGATCAGCACAATATTTCATCAATCTTGAGATTTAAAGACGTGTATGAGCTAACTGGGCAGTGGCCATTTTACTAAAAAAAAATGTTATGCCTCCACAACCTGTAGAAAGAGTGGTCCCCACAAGTCACGAACAACATATTGGTCCACATTCCAAATGATAACTAAATATGTGTGTGTGTGTTTTGGAAATTCTTACTTAATGGGGACATCACTCTGTTTACACAGTCACCTTTAGGGGACTTCTGACAGTATGGGGACGAAAAAAAAAGGTCCCCTAATGGGAAACCTTTTTAAATGATAGTCAGATCCATTCTGAAGATGCCTAAGTGATTTTTAAGCTTTGGCCCATAAAACATGTTTACTGGTTGGTTTGAGTGTGAGACATTTGTAGCTGTAGTGCTGTATTCTGAGGATCTCGTCATATCTAATTTGAACTTTTTAATTTGTTATAGATGGTCCTCAGTAGTCACGTACAAATTTGTGTGGATTTTGTGAAATTATTTAAATGTGTCCCCATGAACCATATTAACTCCTTTTCCCCAGGGTCCCCAGTAAGTCCGATCAGCACATTACTTCATCAATTTAGAGATTTAAAGACGTGTATGAGCTAACTGGGCAGTGGCCATTTTACTAAAACAATTTTTTTATGCCTCCACAACCTGTAGAAAGGGTGGTCCCCACAAGTCACGAACAACATATTGGTCCACATTCCAAATGATAACCAGTGTGTGTGTGTGTGTGTGTGTGTGTGTGTGTGTGTGTGTTAATAGTGGCATTGAGTCTACAGAGATGAAGAAGAGGAGTCTATGCTCTTCCTAATACAATATGGCAGGGTGCATACTCTTGTACGTAATTCATTCTAAAACGTGGCCTTTAAATCTGTTGTTTTCTTTTTTTTTCTTCTTTTCTTTGAATTTATTTATTTATTTCCCGTGGTGGGGGGAATGGCTTCCAGCGTGCCGTAGCATTAAGCAGAGCCCCACCAGCAGGAGCGTAGCTGGCCCTCAAGTCGCTGAAACGTAAAAAAAAATAAAAATAAATAAATCAGGGCAACAAAGGAGCCTCCTCATTCCTGCAAAGGAGCAACATGGCCGGACTTGAACTACCTTGGCAATAACAAATAGAAAGAAAGTCGGCCCGGACACCGACATTAAAAGTCATTAATCATCTCTATTCTCTCTTTACTTTTCAAGTGGCTATAAATCTTAGCAAGATGTACATAAGAATCACTTCCTAATGAAACTGGGCTTTGTTCATTTGTCACCTTTACACCCGTTCATTTAAATTACAAAAACTTCTGACCTTGTGACTCGGATTATAGATCTCGGGTATTTTAGGGCTGAAGAGGAATTAATCCATAAATCTTGATAGTAGAATTGTCTGTTCGCTCCAACCGGAGATCAGCCGCTGTCATCGGTGTAGGGAGTGTTAGCACTCATCTGGCGATTATTTGATGAGTCGGCTTTTTAGCGTGTAAATTACGACAACGTTATGTCTTATTAAACGTTGTAAAATGTTTTGGAGCAAGGATATTTTTCTTATTAAACACAATACATGAAATTAGCATTTAGTATGCTATTTTTTAACGTGTTTTAGCCCATTTTTGTAGAACATTTAAAGTCATGGACAGTGTTACATGGTGCTATCTTCGTGGCATGCAAACATTTTAGCCGATTTTGTAGGTATGAATCAGAAATGATAAATTTGGTTACGCGGTGCTAAGTTGGTAGCATATGTAAAGTGTTAGCATGCTAGTCTTTTAGTCTTTTTAATGCATAAAACTAAAAGTGCTATCTTGGTAACATATGTTAAGTGTTAGCATGCTAGTACTTCGGTCATTTTCCGAGGTATAGAAGTAACAATCATGGATATTATTACATGGTGCTATCGTGTCAATTTGTAGGTATACAACTGAAAGTTATGGATATTGTGACATAGAACTATCTTGCTAGCATATGTTAAGTGTTAGAATGCTGGTATTTTAGCTATGTTCAGGCATAAAACTAAAAGTTATGGACATTGTTACATGGAACTATCTTGCTGCTAGCATATGTTAAATGTTGGCCTGCTCGTACTTCAGTCATTTTCCGTGGTATAGAACTAAAACTCGAGGATATTGTTACATGGTGCTATCTTGATGTTAGCGTGCTGGTATTTTAGTCACTTTCTAGGTGTAGAAGTAAAAGTTATGGCTATTGTGACATGGTGCTATCTAGATAGCATATGCTAAGTGTTAGGATGCGCGCATTTTAGCTATTTTCAGGTATACAACTATAAATTATGGACATTGTTACATGGAACTATCTTGGTAGCATATGTAAAGAGTTAGCATACTAGTATTTTAAGTCTTGTTTTGTGTATACAACTAAAAGTCATTGATATTGGTACACGGAACTATCTTGCTAGCATGTGTTAAATGTTGGCATGGTCGTACTTCAGTCATTTTCCGAGGTATAGACTAAAACTCGTGGATATTGTTACATGGTGCTATCTTGATGTTAGCTTGCTGGTATTTTAGTCACTTTCTAGGTGTAGGAGTAAAAGTTATGGCTATTGTGACATGGTGCTATCTAGATAGCATATGCAAAGTGTTAGGATGCTCGCATTTTAGCTATTTTCAGGTATACAACTATAAATTATGGACATTGTTACATGGAACTATCTTGGTAGCATATGTAAAGAGTTAGCATACTAGTATTTTTAGTCTTCTTTTATGTCTACAACTAAAAGTAATTGATATTGGTACAAGGAACTATCTTGCTAGCATACGTTGAATGTTGGCATGCTCGTACTTCAGTCATTTTCCGAGGTATAGACTAAAACTCGTGGATATTGTTACATGGTGCTATCTTGATGTTAGCGTGCTGGTATTTTAGTCACTTTCTAGGTGTAGAAGTAAAAGTTATGGCTATTGTGACATGGTGCTATCTAGATAGCATATGCTAAGTGTTAGGATGCTAGCATTTTAGCTATTTTCGGGTATACAACTATAAATTATGGACATTGTTACATGGAACTATCTTGGTAGCATATGTAAAGAGTTAGCATACTAGTATATTAAGTCTTGTTTTATGTATACAACTAAAAGTCATTGATATTTGTACATATTGTTGTCTTGCTAGCATATGTTAAGTGTTAGCAAGCTAGTACTTCAGTCATTTTCCGTGGTATAGAACTAAAAATCGTGGATATTGTTACATGGTGCTATCTTGATGTTAGCGTGCTGGTATTTTAGTCACTTTCTAGGTGTAGAAGTAAAAGTTATGGCTATTGTGACATGGTGCTATCTAGATAGCATATGCTAAGTGTTAAGATGCTAGCATTTTAGCTATTTTCAGGTATACAACTATAAATTATGGACATTGTTACATGGATCTATCTTGGTAGCATATGTAAAGAGTTAGCATACTAGTATTTTTAGTCTTCTTTTATGTATACAACTAAAAGTAATTGATATTGGTACAAGGAACTATCTTGCTAGCATATGTTGAATGTTGGCATGCTTGTACTTCAGTCATTTTCCGAGGTATAGACTAAAACTCGTGGATATTGTTACATGGTGCTATCTTGATGTTAGCTTGCTGGTATTTTAGTCACTTTCTAGGTGTAGAAGTAAAAGTTATGGCTATTGTGACATGGTGCTATATAGATAGCATATGCTAAGTGTTAGGATGCTCGCATTTTAGCTATTTTCAGGTATACAACTATAAATTATGGACATTGTTACATGGAACTATCTTGGTAGCATATGTAAAGAGTTAGCATACTAGTATATTAAGTCTTGTTTTATGTATACAACTAAAAGTCATTGATATTTGTACATATTGTTGTCTTGCTAGCATATGTTAAGTGTTAGCAAGCTAGTACTTCAGTCATTTTCCGTGGTATAGAACTAAAAATCGTGGATATTGTTACATGGTGCTATCTTGATGTTAGCGTGCTGGTATTTTAGTCACTTTCTAGGTGTAGAAGTAAAAGTTATGGCTATTGTGACATGGTGCTATCTAGATAGCATATGCTAAGTGTTAGGATGCTAGCATTTTAGCTATTTTCAGGTATACAACTATAAATTATGGACATTGTTACATGGATCTATCTTGGTAGCATATGTAAAGAGTTAGCATACTAGTATTTTTAGTCTTCTTTTATGTCTACAACTAAAAGTAATTGATATTGGTACAAGGAACTATCTTGCTAGCATACGTTGAATGTTGGCATGCTCGTACTTCAGTCATTTTCCGAGGTATAGACTAAAAATCGTGGATATTGTTACATGGTGCTATCTTGATGTTAGCGTGCTGGTATTTTAGTCACTTTCTAGGTGTAGAAGTAAAAGTTATGGCTATTGTGACATGGTGCTATCTAGATAGCATATGCTAAGTGTTAGGATGCTAGCATTTTAGCTATTTTCAGGTATACAACTATAAATTATGGACATTGTTACATGGATCTATCTTGGTAGCATATGTAAAGAGTTAGCATACTAGTATTTTTAGTCTTCTTTTATGTATACAACTAAAAGTAATTGATATTGGTACAAGGAACTATCTTGCTAGCATATGTTGAATGTTGGCATGCTCGTACTTCAGTCATTTTCCGAGGTATAGACTAAAACTCGTGGATATTGTTACATGGTGCTATCTTGATGTTAGCTTGCTGGTATTTTAGTCACTTTCTAGGTGTA
Source organism: Nerophis ophidion (assembly GCF_033978795.1). Taxonomy (NCBI): domain Eukaryota; kingdom Metazoa; phylum Chordata; class Actinopteri; order Syngnathiformes; family Syngnathidae; genus Nerophis; species Nerophis ophidion. Next base: position 3,412,867 of record NC_084629.1, read on the forward strand.
GGAGTAAAAGTTATGGCTATTGTGACATGGTGCTATCTAGATAGTATATGCTAAGTGTTAGGATGCTAGCATTTTAGCTATTTTCAGGTATACAACTATAAATTATGGACATTGTTACATGGAACTATCTTGGTAGCATATGTAAAGAGTTAGCATACTAGTATTTTAAGTCTTGTTTTATGTATACAACTAAAAGTAATCGATATTGGTAGATGGAACTATCTTGCTAGCATATGTTAAGTGTTAGCTTGCTCGTACTTCAGTCATTTTCCGTGGTATAGAACTAAAACTGGTGGATATTGTTACATGGTGCTATCTTGATGTTAGCGTGCTGGTATTTTAGTCACTTTCTAGGTGTAGAAGTAAAAGTTATGGCTATTGTGACATGGTGCTATCTGGTTAGCCTATGTTAAGTGTTAGGATGCTAGCATTTTAGCTATTTTCAGGTATACAACTATAAATTATGGACATTGTTATATGGAACTATTATGGTAGCATATCTAAAGAGTTAGCATACTAGTATTTTAAGTATTGTTTTATGTATACAACTAAAAGTCATTGATATTTGTACATAGTGCTGTCTTGGTAACATATGTTAAGTGTTAGCAAGCTAGTATTTCAGTCATTTTCCGAAGTATAGAACTAAAAATCGTGGATATTGTTACTTGGTGCTATCTTGATGTTAGCGTGCTAGTATTTTAGTCAACTTGTAGGTATAAAAATAATAAGTTAAGGGTATTGCGACATGGTGCTATCTATATAGCATATGTTAAGTGATAGGATGCTAGTACTTCAGTCATTTTTCGAGGTATAGAACTAAAAATCGTGGATATTGTTACATGGTGCTATCTTGGTGTTAGCGTGTCAATTTGCAGGTGTACAACTGAAAGTTATATATATATATATATATATGTATGTATATGTATTTATACATATATATTTTTCTTTGATTACTAAATACTGCATATATATATATATATATATATATATATATATATATATATATAAATAAATACTGCATATATATATATATATATGCAGTATTTAGTCATCAAAGCCCTAAAAGATCAATAATGCAGGACACCATTGATTTTAATTACTTTATATTTTTGGAGTAATAACAGTGAAAAGATGAATAAAATACCAATAAATATATTTGGGATCCAAAGGGTGCCCCACTCATAAAGTGATACATTTTTATTAGGTTATTCTTTTACTTTCAACACATAAGTTACACCACAGGATCAGAATATATCGATTTTGCATTTGAAATATTTTGTTTGTTTTATGCTCTTTTGTCAAAGAAAATGTTGATGTTTTTACATGGCAACCACACAAGATATGCATTATTTACAACACAAAACATTTTAAAGTGAAATACTTGAAGTAATTGGAGCCTTGAAAATAATTATAATATAGATTTTTTTGTCATTTTTTTTGAGCGATGGCAAAAAAAGAAAGAAAGAAAAGAAAGTGAAGTGAATTATATTTATATAGCGCTTTTCTCTAGTGACTCAAAGCGCTTTACATAGTGAAACCCAATATCTAAGTTACATTTAAACCAGTGTGGGTGGCACTGGGAGCAGGTGGGTAAAGTGTCTTGCCCAAGGACACAACGGCAGTGACCAGGATGGCGGAAGCAGGAATCGAACCTGCAACCCTTAAGTTGCTGGCACGGCCACTCTACCAACCGAGCTATACCGCCCCCCCCCCAAAAAAAAACAGCCTTTATGGCAGATTTATGTCAACATTGCAACTTTTCCTCGTTAGATTTCATCTCATTTCCCTATTTTTAAGTGTTCATTTTTATTTTTGCAATAGAATTTCCAGAATGTGTGGGGGGCCGGTAAACAAATAGTTGCGGGCCGCAAATGGCCCTCGGGCCGCACTTTGGACCCCCCTGGTCCAAGCCATACATAACCTAAGTCCAATGCAAAGTGTGAGACGCCTTCTCTGGAGTGACAAATCAGGCTTTTCCATCCGGCAATCTGATGGACCGCGTGGGACGGCGTGGCGCAGTGGGAGAGTGGCCGTGCGCAACCCGAGGGTCCCTGGTTCAATTCCCACCTAGAACCAACCTCGTCATGTCCGTTGTGTCCTGAGCAAGACACTTCACCCTTGCTCCTGATGGGTGCTGGTTGGCGCCTTGCATGGCAGCTCCCTCCATCAGTGTGTGAATGTGTGTGTGAATGGGTAAATGTGGAAGTAGTGTCAAAGCGCTTTGAGTACCTTGAAGGTAGAAAAGCGCTATACAAGTACAACCCATTTATCATTTATTTACCAGTCTGGGTTTGGGAGGTTTCCAGGAGAACGCTACATTTCGGACTGCATTGCGCCGATTGTGAAATTTGGTGGAGGAGGAATTATGGTGTGGGGTTGTTTTTTTTATTTTATTTTTTTAGGAGAAGAGGTTGGCCCCTTTAGTTCCAGTGAAAGGAATGGGATGGCACTTCAATTTCAAATGTGAGTCAACATTAAAGGCCTACTGAAATGAGATTTTCTTATTTAAACGGGAATAGCAGGTCCATTCTATGTGTCATACTTGATCATTTCGCCATATTGCCAAGTTTTTGCTGAAAGGATTTAGTAGAGAACATCCACGAAAAAGTTTGCAACTTTTGGTCGCTAATAAAAAAGCCTTGTCTGTACCAGAAGTAGCAGACAATGTGCGCGTGACGTCACGGGTTGTGGAGCTCCTCACATCCTCATGTTGTTTATAATCATGGCCAGCAGCAGCTAGAGCTATTCGGACCAAGAGAGCAACAATTTCCCCATTAATTTGAACGAGGATGAAAAATTCATGGATGAGGACGTTTAGAGTGAAGTACTACAAAAAAAAGAAAAGGCGACGGCTCCAGGCGGCGTTTCAGATGTAATTAGACACATTTACTAGGATAATTGTGGAAGATCCCTTATCTGCTTGTTGTGTTAATAGAAATCTGCGTTCAAAAGACTCCGGCTTATTAGTGATTCCTAGAGCTCAAAAAAAGTCTGCGGGCTATAGAGCGTTTTCCGTTCGGGCTCCAGTACTCTGGAATGCCCTCCCGGTAACAGTTCGAGATGCTACCTCAGTAGAAGCATTTAAGTCTCACCTTAAAACTCATCTGTATACTCTAGCCTTTAAATAGACCTCCTTTTTAGACCAGTTGATCTGCCGCTTCTTTTCTTTCTCCTATGTCCCCCCCTCCCTTGTAGAGGGGGTCCGGTCCGATGACCATGGATGAAGTACTGACTGTCCAGAGTCGAGACCCAGGATGGACCGCTCGTCGGGACCCAGGATGGACCGCTCGCCTGTATCGGTTGGGGACATCTCTACGCTGCTGATCCGCTTGAGATGGTTTCCTGTGGACGGGACTCTCACTGCTGTCTTGGAGCCACTATGGATTGAACTTTCACAGTATCATGTTAGACCCGCTCGACATCCATTGCTTTCGGTCCCCTAGAGGGGGGGGGGGGTTGCCCACATTTGAGGTCCTCTCCAAGGTTTCTCATAGTCAGCATTGTCACTGGCGTCCCACTGGATGTGAATTCTCCCTGCCCACTGGGTGTGAGTTTTCCTTGCCCTTTTGTGGGTTCTTCCGAGGATGTTGTAGTCGTAATGATTTGTGCAGTCCTTTGAGACATTTGTGATTTGGGGCTATATAAATAAACATTGATTGATTGATAGTGTTTTAGTGAGATTGTAAAGTCATACCTGAAAGTCGGATGGCTGCGGTGAACGCCAGGGTCTCTGAGAGAAGCCGAGGAGCCAAGATCACAGCTGCCTTTTTGAGTTGCAGGAGGAGGTCCCATAATCCACTAAAGTCTCCGGTAAGAGCCGACTTAATATCACAATTTTCCCATTCAAAAACTTGCTGGTTGATGTAGAGCATCAATGGCTTGCGAGCCAGATGCGGCTCTTTTGATGACTGCATCTGGCTCTCGGATAAATCTGAGCTGACATTGCTTAACACGATAAGTAATGAATAATTCCACTTGTAATCACAATGTAAAAATAACGTTCAAAATATAAAATAATGCTCATGCATTTGAATCCATCCATCCTTTTTTTCTACCGCACTTGTTCAAGAAGTTGCATTAAGGGTAAGAAGTAATTTATTTATTATTGGTTAGTGTGGGGCTTGCCCTCCTGGGGGTTCTTCAGACCACCAAGCACCGACATGAGAGCCTGTTTCAGGGTTACAATATTGTTTTATTTTTCAATAAGTCTCTCAGTTGCTTTACAGCAATTGTCTTTTTCTCTTTCGTTCTCGCTCGCTCTCTGGCTCCAGCCCCAACCCCGTCTCTCCTCCTGGCTGCTACTTATAGACAGAGGGACAGGTGATTAGATAACAAGGCCCAGGTGGGCCATTTACGCACCTATCGCTTATTTTGAGGCCGATCCTGGCAACACCCCGCGTCGCTGCAGGCCCGCGGGCCACGCCCCCTCCATAGTCAGCTTCAGAATGACAATGTTATTACGAAGAATACGAGACCCTATTATACTCTAGAAATGTTGGTCTTACTTAAAAATGCACACGTTTTGTTGTGTTCAGTGTTAAAAACATATTATATGGCTCCTACAGAAATACATTTTAAAATATTTCGCTTCTTGGCTCTCTCAGTCAAAAAGGTTCCCGACCCCTGATGTAGAGAAACATGTTCGCTTGACCGCTCTGTGTTAAAGCTTCACAACAAACAAAGAAACACCGGCTGTGTCTCGGTTGCTAAAGGCAGCTGCAATCCACCGCTTTCCAATCAACAGCATTCTTCTTTGACGTCTCCATTATTAATTGAACAAATTGCAAAAGATTCAGCGACACAGATGTCCAAATGACTGTGTAATTATGTGATGAAACGAGACGACTTTTATCTGTAATTGGTGCTGAGCTAGTATGTCCGCTACAACCAATAACGTCATCATTCCGTGACGTTTCCAACAAGAAACTCCGCGGAAAGTATTTTCAGAATAATTTACTAGGATAATTCTGGAAAATCACTTATCTGCTTATTGTGTTAATAGTATTTTAGTGAGATTGTAAAGTCATACCTGAAAGTCGGATGGCTGCGATGAACGCCAGTGTCTCTGAGAGAAGCCGAGGAGCCAAGATCACAGCTGCCTTTTTCAGTTGCAGGAGGAGGTCTCCGGTAAGAGCCGACTTAATATCACAATGTTCCCATCCAAAAACTTGCTGGTTGACGTAGAGAAAAATGTTCGCTTGACCGCTCTGTGTTAAAAATAAATGATAAATGGGTTGTACTTGTATAGCGCTTTTCTACCTTCAAGGTACTCAAAGCGCTTTGACACTACTTCCACATTTACCCATTCACACACTGATGGAGGGAGCTGCCATGCAAGGCGCCAACCAGCATCCATCAGGAGCAAGGGTGAAGTGTCTTGCTCAGGACACAACGGATGTGACGAAGTTGGTACTAGGTGGGATTTGAACCAGGGACCCTCGGGTTGCGTACGGCCATTCTCCCACTGCGCCACGCCGTCCCAAAGTGTTAAAGCTTCACAACAAACAAAGAAACACCGGCTGTGTCTCGGTTGCTAAAGGCAGCTGCAATCCACCGCTTTCCAATCAACAGCATTCTTCTTTGACGTCTCCATTATTAATTGAACAAATTGCAAAAGATTCAGCGACACAGATGTCCAAAATACTGTGTAATTATGCGATGAAACGAGACGACTTTTATCCGGAATTGGTGCTGAGCTAGTATGTCCGCCACAACCAATAACGTCATCATTCCATGACGTTTTGAACAAGAAACTCCGCGGAAAGTATTTTCAGAATAATTTACTAGGAAAATTCTGGAAAATCCCTTATCTGCTTATTGTGTTAATAGTATTTTAGTGAGATTTTAAAGTCATACCTGAAAGTCGGATGGCTGCGGTGAACGCCAGTGTCTCTGAGAGAAGCCGAGGAGCCAAGATCACAGCTGCCTTTTTGAGCTGCAGGAGGAGCTCTCCGGTAAGAGCCGACTTAATATCAACAATGTTCCCATCCAAAAACTTGCTGGTTGACGTAGAGAAAAATGTTCGCTTGACCGCTCTGTGTTAAAGCTTCACAACAAACAAAGAAACACCGGCTGTGTCTCGGTTGCTAAAGGCAGCTGCAATCCACCGCTTTCCACCAACAGCATTCTTCTTTGACGTCTCCATTATTAATTGAACAAATTGCAAAAGATTCAGCAACACAGATGTCCAAATTACTGTGTAATTATGCGATGAAACAAGACGACTTTTATCCATAATTGGTGCTGAGCTAGTATGTCCGCTACAACCGCGACATTTTCAACAAGAAACTCCGCGGGAAATTTAAGAATTGTAATTTAGTAAACTAAAGCGGCCGTATTGGCATGTGTTGCAATGTTAATATTTCATCATTGATATATAAACTATCAGACTGCGTGGTCGCTAGTAGTGGCTTTCAGTAGGCCTTTAAAGACCCAAATGGGGCCCCAAGCTACATTTTGTCAAGGGCCACACAATCAACCGGCCCAAACTGCAGTTTGTGTGCCCTCAGGTTGTCCCCGGGATTTGATTTCCAGCCGCTCCCCTTTTTTTCCCGGGTGCAGCCAGACGCGTCGGGGGCGGGGACGGGTGGGCGGTGATAGGGAAGGTGGGGGTGGGTGGGGGGGGGGCGGGGGGGGGGCGCCCGCACTCAGGCCAAAGGGCCGGGGCGGCTCTGAGCGCGCTCCCTCGTGCGGCCGGAGCAGCCGTCGCGCTGATGCAAAGTGACAGGGACAGATGTGACATATCGGTTCCGACACACTTCCGTACCACCAGTCACAGGCTGGGGGTGACTCACCCCCCCCCCCCCCATGCGCCGGTCCTGTCCCCCCGCTGCAGGACAACACGACGATGCTCGAATGAACCTCGCCGTCGCCCTCACCGCTGCCAGGTATGGGGCTGCCATACCTAATTACACTGAAGTGGTGCACCTAGTGAAGAGGGCAGAACCACACAGACAGGGTGGAGGGGTGGGTGGGGGTTGGGGGCCGTGCCAAGTGCACTGTAGGCATGTGATAACAGGTAAATCCAACAAAAGCCCCTCTTTCCTGGAGCCCCTCACACCGGGGGCCCTACACCCCCCCTCTCACCCGTTTGCACACAGCCACCGCACGCCCGACGCGGAGGCTTTTAATATTTCGTAAGCGATGCAGAGCAGCCCGCCTCAGATCTTGCAGAGGTGGAATTAGCCGACTCCAAATGGCCTTACTTATCTCTTAAATGTCATGCATCGGAAGAATAAAGGTATGAAGGAAAAAAAAAAAATAAAAGAATAAAATCATGCATAACCAGGATTTTTTTTGAGGATCTCGAACACATCACCACCCCCCCAAAAGATGGAAGTGCGCCACTTGAAGGCGACGTCTTACTTTAAGAGTGGCGGAGGAGGAGGGGCCCCCGCCTGTGGAGAGAGAGATTATATGGCGAAGAGTTCCGCCGTCATCATTTCCAATGACGTCCATCCAGCTTTCCGCTTATCCGAGGTCGGGTCGCGGGGGCAGCAGCCTAAGCAGGGAAGCCCAGACAAGTTTAGTTTCTATAGTGCTGTGGCTTCGTAAAAAAATGACCGGCGGGCCGCACTTAGGACACCCCTGGGGTAGGGAGTAAAAAAAACATTGATAAATAATAAATAATATTAATTCATGAAATAAATATTTTTTTCATCCATCCATCTTCTTCTTCAGCTTATCCGAGGTCGCGTCGCGGGGGCAGCAGCCTAAGCAGGAAAGCCCAGACTTTCCCTCTAATACTACTAGTTGTGTACAAGTTTAATTTCTATAGTATGAGAAGTTATAATACAAAAGGTTGCTGAAGTGCGATCAGGGTGTGAAGTAATAAAAATAATAATAATAATAATAATTCATGAAATAAATATTTTTTTCATCCATCCCTCCATCATCTTCTTTCGCATATCCGAGGTCAGGTCGCGGGGGCAGCAGCCTAAGCCTAAGCAGGGAAGCCCAAACTTTCCCTCTACTACTACTAGTTGTGTACAAGTTTAGTTTCTATAGTATGAGAAGTTATAATACAAAAGGTTGCTGAGGTGCGGTCAGGGGTGTCCAAAGTTTTTCCACTGAGGGCCGCAAACTGAAAAATCAGAGCAAGCGGGGGCCATTTTCATATTTTTTATTTTAAAAACCAATGCAATATATGGATAAAAAATATACATTTAGGCTTCCACCCAGTTATGATCCCAAAGGGTTTTGGTAAAAAAAAAAATGAAAAAAATCTGTCATTATTCAGTATTATAAGTTTTATTATTATGCAAGTTTTAAATCTCTAGATCAACATTAGAAGAAAAAAATGAAAAAAAAAACAAAATATGCAATATTTTCACCCAATAACTTTTTTAGGTGGAATATTTGAGATGATTTAATTGGAGCCTTCATTTTGGATTTTGATTCATTATTATTTTTGGAGCAATGACACTTAAAAACAAATCACACTAAAATAATTGGGGATCCAAAAGTGTCCTACTTATTAAAGTGTTAAAAAAAATTATTTGTATTTTTTTTACTGTTTAGTTTTTAGCACAATAATCTCGAGATTAACTTCAGATATGTCCGTCAATTTTAAGTTTTATTTTTGTTCATTTTTTGTTTGTTTGTTTTAGTCCCTTCTTTGAAAAAAAAAAAAGCTCAGTTTTTTATATGGCAAAACACAAAATATGCAAAATTTTCACCCAATAACTTTTTTAAGTGGAATATTTGAGATTGTATAATAATTGGAGCCTTAATTTTGGATTTTGATTCATTTTTATTTTTGGAGCAATGACACTTAAAAACAAATCACACTAAAATAATTGGGGATCCAAAAGTGTCCTACTTATTAAAGTGTTAAAAAAAATTGTTTGTATTTTTTTTACTGTTTACTTTTTAGCACAATAATCCTAAAATCAACTTCAGATATATCCGTTAATTTTAAGTTTTATTTTTGTTCATGTTTTGTTTGTTTGTTTTAGGCCTTTCTTTAAAAAAAACAAAAAAAAAAAACAGCTCAGTTTTTTATATGGCAAAACACAAAATATGCAACATTTTCCCCCCAAAAATATCTCTAAGTGGACTATTTAATGTGACGTAATCGAAGCCTTAAATCGGTCAATAATTCAAAATGACATTGATTTTGATTCATTATTATTTTTTGAAGAAAGAAACAGCCTGCATGGCAGCTTTGTGTTATAAGAGGAAGCATTGCAAGAATTTCTTGTTACATTTCACCTGTTTGCTCTTTTATACCACTTTTTATGTTTTTCATTATTTTCAATTGTAATTTTAAAATGTGCCGTGGGGCCGTTAAAAAATGACCCGCGGACCGCACTTAGGACACCCCTGGGGTAGGGAGTAAAAAAAAAATAAAAAAATATATTAATTCATAAAATAAATATTTTTTTCATCCATCCATCATCTTCTTCCGCTTATCCGAGGTCGGGACGCGGGGGCAGCAGCCTAAGCAGGGAACCCCAGACTTTCCTCTACTACTACTATTTGTGTACAAGTTTAGTTTCTATACGAAAGGTTGTTGAGGTGCGGTCAAGGTAGGGATTAATAATAATAAAAAAATAATAATAATGAGTCATAAAATAAATATTTTTTTCATCCATCCATCATCTTCTTCCGCTTATCCGAGGTCCGGACGCGGGGGCAGCAGCCTAAGCAGGGAACCCCAGACTTTCCTCTACTACTACTATTTGTGTACAAGTTTAGTTTCTATACGAAAGGTTGTTGAGGTGCGGTCAAGGTAGGGATTAATAATAATAAAAAAATAATAATAATGAGTCATAAAATAAATATTTTTTTCATCCATCCATCATCTTCTTCTGCTTATCCGAGGTCAGGCTGCGGGGGCAGCAGCCTAAGCAGGAAAGCCCAGACTTTCCCTCTACTACTACTAGTTGTGTACAAGTTTAATTTCTATAGTATTAGAAGTTATAATACAAAAGGTTGCTGAAGTGCGATTAGGGTGTGAAGTAATAAAAAAAAAAAATAATAATAGTGATAATAATAATTCATTAAATAAATATTTTTTTCATCCATCCCTCCATCATCTTCTTCCGCTTATCCGAGGTCGGGTCGCGGGGGCAGCAGCCTAAGCAGGGAAGCCCAGACTTTCCCTCTACTACTACTAGTTGTGTACAAGTTTAATTTCTATAGTATGAGAAGTTATAATACAAAAGGTTGCTGAGGTGCGATCAGGGTAGGGAGTAAACAAAAAAACAAAAAAAATAATTATTCATAAAATAAATATTTTTTTCATCTATCCATCCATCATCTTCTTCCCTTTATCCGAGGCCGGGTTTGCAGGGGGCAGCAGCCTAAGCAGGGAAGCCCAGACTTCCCTCTACTACTACTAGTTGTGTACAAGTTTAGTTTCTGTATGAGAAGTAATAATACAAAAGGTTGCTGAGGTGTGGTCAGGGTAGGAAGTAATAAAATAAAATAAAAAAACGTAATAATAAAAATTCGTAAAACAAATACTTTTTTCATCCATCCATCCATCATCTTCTTCCGCTTATTCGAGGTCGGGTCGCGGGGGAAGCAGCCTAAGCAGGGAAGCCCAGACTTTCCCTCTACTACTACTAGTTGTGTACAAGTTTAATTTCTATAGTATGAGAAGTTATAATATAAGATAAAAAGTTATAATACAAAAGGTTGCTGAGGTGCGGTCAGGGTAGGGAGTAATAAAAAAATAAAATAAATACATGATGATAATAATAATTCATAAAATAAATATTTTTTCCATACATCCATCCATCAGCTTCTTCCGCTTATCTGAGGTCTGGTCGTGGGGGCAGCAGCCTAAGCAGAGAAGCCCAGACTTTCTCTCTACTACTACTAGTTGTGTAGAAGTTTAATTTCTATAGTATGAGAAATTATAATACAAAAGGTTGCTGAGGTGCGATCAGGGTAGGTAGTAATACATTTAAAAAAAATAATAATTCATAAAATAAATATTTTTTTCATACATCCATCCATCATCTTCGTCCGCTTATCCGAGGTCGGGTCGCGGGGGCAGCAGCCTAAGCAGAGAAGCCCAGACTTTCCCTCTACTACTACCAGTAGTGCACATATATAATTTATGTATGAGAAGCAATAATACAAAAAGTGCAATCAGGGTAGGGAGTAAAAAAAAAATAAAAAAAATTCATAAAATAAACATTTTTTTCATCCATCATCTTCTTCCACTTATCCGAGGTCGGGTCGCGGGGGCAGCAGCCTAAGCAGAGAAGCCCAGACTTTCCCTCTACTACTACTAGTTGTGTACATGTTTAATTTATGTATGAGAAGCAATAATACAAAAAGTTGCCGAGGTGCAATCAGGGTAGGGAGTGAAAAAAAAAAAAATCATAAAATAAATATTTTTTTCATCCATCATCTTCTTCCGCTTATCAGAGGTTGGGTCGCGGGGGCAGCAGCCTAAGCAGGGAAGCCCAGACTTTCCCTCTCCCCCAGCCACTTTGTCCAGCTCCTCCCGGGGGATCCCGAGGCGTTCCCAGGCTAGCCGAGAGACATAGTCTTCCCAACGTGTCCTGGGTCTTCCCCGTGGCCTCCTACCGGTTGGGCGTGCCCTAAACACCTCCCTAGGGAGGTGTCATACTTGCCAACATTCCCAATTTTCCCGGGGGACTCCCAAATTTCCTCGCACCTCCTGAAAATTTCCCAGGGCAACCATTCTCCCGATTTTCACCCGGACCCCAACATTGGGGGCGTGCCTTAGTGTACTGCCTTTAGCGTCCTCTACAACCTGTCGTCATGTCCGCTTTTCCATCATACCAGCAGCCAAGTCTCATAATATATACAGCTTTTACATACACACACACACACTTATGTGCATACTTGGTCAACAGCCATACAGGTCACACTGAAGGTGGCCGTCTAAACAACTTTAACACTCTTACAAATATGCGCCACACTGTGAACCCACACCAAACAACAACGACAAACACATTTCGGGAGAACATCTGCACCGTAACACAACATAATAAATACCCAGAACCCCTTGCAGCACTAACTCTTCCCGGACGCTACAATACACACCCACCGCTACCACCAAACCCCGTCCCCCCATCTCCCGAATTCGGAGGTCTCAAGGTTGGCAAGTATGGGAGGCGTTTGGGCGGGATCCTGACCAGATGCCCGAACCACCTCATCTGGCTCCTCTCAATGCCGTCCCGTCCATTTTCTACCGCTTGTCCCTTTCAGGGTTAGAGGCTGAAGCCTATCTCAGCTGCATTCAGGCGGAAGGCGGGCGCCTTTCAAAATACACGTTGTCCTTTTTCTTTAGGTACACCTTCCTCTTAATTGAATAAGTGTGAATTGAAGTGAATTATATTTATATAGCACTTTTTCTCTAGTGATTCAAAGTGCTTTTACATAGTGAAACCCAATATCTGAGTTACATTTAAACCAATAATATCAGATGAAGGGGCTACTCTAACCCTCAGGGATCCCCTAAATATGGGAAATGTTGTATGTTATAGGGCGGTGTTTTTCAACCACTGTGCCGCGGCACACTAGTGGGCCGTGAGATACTGTCTGGTGTGTCGTGGGAAATTATGCAACCTCACCTAATTGGTCCAAACATTCCATCCAACCATTTCCTACCGCTTATTCCCTAATTATTTTTTTAGAAATCCATCCATCCATGCATTTTCTACCGCTTATTCCCTTCAGGGTCGCAGGGGGGTGCTGGAGCCTATCTCAGCTACAATCGGGCGGAAGGCGGTGTACACCCTGGACAAGTCGCCACCTCAAATCAATAATTATATAACCTGCAAAATAATGTGCCGTTGTCCCGCGTTTGTTGCCGTGTAGAGCTTGGCAGGGCAACCAGCAGGTGGCAGAAGGTTTGTCGTGACCCCAACATGCAGAGCACAGCGGGAGACAGGGTGCAGGTAAAAAAAAAAAAAAAGTATGCAACGCTTAAAACAAAAATGAACAGAAAGGCAAGTCCCGCTAGGAATAGGCACTGAAGCATAGGGAAGGCTATGCAAAACGTAATTAAATCTGAACTGGCTGCAAAGTGAAGAAAAACAGAATGCTGGACGACAGCAAAAACTTACTGTGTGTGGAGCAAAGACGGCGTCCACAAAGTACATCCGTACGTGACATGACAATCAACAATGTTCCCAGAAAGAAGGATAGCGTCCGCACAACTTAAATGTAAATCTGAACTGGCTGCCAAGTGAAGAAAAACAAAATGCTGGACGACAGCAAAAACTTACAGCGTGTGTCCGTATATGACGTGAAAAAAATCAACAATGTCCCCACAAGGAAGGATAGCGTCCGCAAAACTTTAATGTATATCTGAACTGGCTGCAAAATGAAGAAAAACTAAATGCTGGACGACAGCAAAAACTTACTGCGTGTGTCCGTACACGGCATGACATATCAAATATGTCCCCCCCAAGGATAGCGTCCGCACAACTTAAATGTAAATCTGAACTGGCTGCCAAGTGAAGAAAAACAAAATGCTGGACGACAGCAAAAACTTACAGCGTGTGTCCGTATATGACGTGAAAAAAAATCAACAATGTCCCCACAAGGAAGGATAGCGTCCGCAAAACTTTAATGTATATCTGAACTGGCGGCAAAATGAAGAAAAACTAAATGCTGGACGACAGCAAAAACTTACTGCGTGTGTCCGTACACGGCATGACATATCAAATATGTCCCCCCCAAGGATAGCGTCCGCACAACTTAAATGTAAATCTGAACTGGCTGCCAAGTGAAGAAAAACAAAATGCTGGACGACAGCAAAAACTTACAGCGTGTGTCCGTATATGACGTGAAAAAAAATCAACAATGTCCCCCCAAGGAAGGATAGCGTCCGCAAAACTTTAATGTATATCTGAACTGGCGGCAAAATGAAGAAAAACTAAATGCTGGACGACAGCAAAAACTTACTGCGTGTGTCCGTACACGGCATGACAAATCAACAATGTGCCCACAAGGATAGTGTTCACACAACATAAATGTAAATCTGAACTGGCTGCAAAGTGAAGAAAAACAAAATGCTGGACGACAGCAAAAACTTACTGCGTGTGTCCGGACTTGACATGACAAATCAACAATGTTCCCACAAGGAAGGATAGCGTCCGTACAACTTAATTGTAAATCTGAACTGGCTGCAAAATGGAGAAAAACAGAGTGCTGGACGACAGCAAAAACTTACAGCGTGTGTCCGTACATGACGTGACAAATCAACAATGTTCCGACACAAAGAAGCATAGCGTCCGTACAACTGAAATGTTCTTGATTGCCAATTCAAAGCAGGTGCAGGCAATAGCGCTCCAAGAAAGATGTGAAGCTGGTAGAGGGAAACACCAGCAAAAACAGGAAGAGCCACCAAAATAAAAGCGCATGACAGGAACTGAAGCACTACACACAGGAAAACATCCATCCATCCATTTTTCTACTGCTTATTCCCTTTGGGTGCCTATCTCAGTTACAATCTGGCGGAAGGCGGTGTAGTGAAGTGAAGTGAATTATATTTGTATAGCGCTTTTCTCTAGTGACTCAAAGCGCTTTACATAGTGAAACCCAATATCTAAGTTACATTTAAAGCAGTGTGGGTGGCACTGGGAGCAGGTGGGTAAAGTGTCTTTGCCCGAGGACACAACGGCAGTGACTAGGATGGCGGAAGCGGGAATCGAACCTGCAACCCTCAAGTTGCTGGCACGGCTGCTCTACCAACCGAGCTATACCGCCCCACTCTGGACAAGTCGCCACCTCATCATCGCAGGGCCACAAGGAAACAACAAACTAAAAAAAAAAAATTCAAAAAAACCTGGTGGAGTTTAATTTTTTTAATGTTTCTGCTGCTGGTGTGCCTTCGTATTTTTTCAATGAAAAAAATGTTCCAGCCATAAAAATCTTAACAGTAATTTCTAATTTATTTATACTTTTTTTTAATCTATTTTTTGCTTTCAATGCTTAAATCCTTAGATCTATCCTCCAGTTTAAAGTTGTTGTTGTTTTAATAGCAAAAAACAAACGAACTTTGCAATATCAACTAATGTTTACTTATATAGTCCTAAGTCACGAGTGTCTCAAAGGGCTGCACAAGCCTCGACGAACATCCTCGGCTCAGATCCCACATCAGGGCAAGGAAAAACTCAACCCAACTAGTGTTGTCCCGATATCAAATATATATTTTGATACTTTTCGGTACTTTTTCTAAATAAAGGGGACCACAAAAAAATTTAATTATTGGCTTTATTTTAACAAAAAAATCTTAGGGTACATTAAACATGTTTTTTATTGGAGTTAAGTGCTTCAATAAAATAGTGAACATACAAGACAACTTGTCTTTTAGTAGTAAGTAAGCAAACAAGGCTCCTAATTTAGCTGCTGACATATGCAGTAACATATTGTGTCATTTATCATTCTATTATTTTGTCAACATTATTAAGGACAAACTGTAAAAAAAATAATTATTACTCTACTTGTTCATTTATTAATATCTGCTTACTTTCTCTTTTAACATGTTCTATCTACACTTCTGTTAAAATGTATTTACCACTTATTCGTCTCTTCTTTGATACTTTACACTAGTTTTGGATGATACCACACATTTGGGTATCGATCCGATACCAAGTCGTTACAGGATCATACATCGGTCGTATTCAAAGTTCTCATGTGTCCAGGGACATATTTCCTAATATGAATTTTAAAAAAACAATGCTAAAAAATCTCCATGTAATCATAGTAGTATCGACTAGGAACGCTCCTGTACTTGGTATCATTACAGTGGATTTCAGGTGTCGATCCACCAAATGGCGATTGTTTAAATTTTGACTCCGGTGAGTTACGGTGTGTAGTGAAGCATGTTTAGCTATTCCTCGTCCTGCAGTGATAATGCTACTTGTAAGAAACTTACTTTATTTGTTGCCGTTGAGGCGAGGATTAGTGATTAAAGGGGAACATTATCACAATTTCAAAAGGGTTAAAAACAATAAAAATTAGTTCCCAGTGGCTTGTTGTATTTTTTTTCAAAATTTTACCGGTCTCGGAATATCCCTAAAAAAAGCTTTAAAGTGCTTGATTTTCGCTATTTGCGATGCGACTTTCCATTTCCCTGTGACGTCACACAGTGCTGCCAATGTAAACAAACAATGGCGAATAGCACAGCAAGATATAGCGACATTAGCTCGGATTCAAACTCGGATTTCAGCGACTTAAGCGATTCAACAGATTACGCAGGTATTGAAACGGATGGTTGGAGTATGAAAGTATTGAAGAAGAAACTGAAGCTATTGAGCAAATAGCTATTGACGCTATTCATAGCCATAGCATGGCCGAATAGCTGCGTTAGCATCGCCGGTAAAATGTGCGGACCAAACGATCAGGACTTTCGCATCTTGTGACACTGGAGCAACTTAAATCCGTCGATCTGTAAGTGTTTGTTTCGCATTAAATGTGGGTGGAAGGAAACGTAATATAGTTGCAAATGCATCTGCAGGATATCCATACATCTCTGTGCCATGTCTGCTTTAGCACCGCCGGTAAATAGCATGTTAGCATCGATTAGCTGGCAATCAACGTCAACAAAACTCACCTTTGTGAATTCGTTGACTTTATCGTTGCAAATGCGTCTGCAGGTTACCCATACATCTCTGTGCCACGTCTGCTTTAGCACCGCCGGTAAATAGCATATTAGCGTCGATTAGCGTAGTGTGTTAGCATCGATTAGCTGGCAGTCACGCCGCGACCAAATATGTCTGATTAGCACTTAAGTCAACATCAACAAAACTCACCTTTGTGATTTTGTTGACTTTATCGTTGCAAATGTATCTGCAGGTTATCGATACATCTCTGTGCCATGTCTGCTTTAGCACCGCCGGTAAATAGCATGTTAGCATCGATTAGCTGGCAGTCAACGTCAACAAAACTCACCTTTGTGAATTTGTTGACTTTATCGTTGCAAATGCATCTGTTGGTTATCCATACATCTCTGTGCCATGTCTGCTTTAGCACCGCCGGTAAATAGCATGTTAGCATCGATTAGCTGGCAGTCAACATCAACA
Organism: Nerophis ophidion; assembly: GCF_033978795.1. NCBI lineage: Eukaryota > Metazoa > Chordata > Actinopteri > Syngnathiformes > Syngnathidae > Nerophis > Nerophis ophidion. The sequence continues at coordinate 3,429,888 of NC_084629.1, forward strand.
AAACTCACCTTTGTGATTTCGTTGACTTTATCGTTGCAAATGCATCTGAAGGTTATCCATACATCTCTGTGCCATGTCTGCTTTAGCACCGCCGGTAAATAGCATATTAGCGTCGATTAGCGTAGCGTGTTAGCATCGATTAGCTGGCAGTCACGCCGCGACCAAATATGTCTGATTAGCACTTAAGTCAACATCAACAAAACTCACCTTTGTGATTTCGTTGACTTTATCGTTGCAAATGCATCTGCAGGTTATCCATACATCTCTGTGCCATGTCTGTCATCGCCGGTAAAATGTGAAGACACTCTGGTACATTCAACGGGGGTCTGGCGGCAGACACTTTCGCATCTACGGGCCAGTGGTGCAACTTGAATCCCTCCCTGTTAGTGTTGTTACACCTAAAATGTGGAGCCACTTTGGTACATTCAATGGGGGTCTGGCGGCAGACACTTTCGCATCTACGGGCCAGTGGTGCAACTTGAATCCCTCCATGTTAGTGTTGTTACACCCTCCGACAACACACCAACGAGGCATGATGTCTCCAAGGTTCCAAAAAATAGTCAAAAAAACTGAAAATAACAGAGCTGAGACCCGGTGTTTGTAATGTGTTGAAAATGAAAATGGCGGCTGTATTACCTCGGCGACGTCACATTCTGACGTCATCGCCTCCAGAGCGATAAACAGAAAGGCGTTTAATTTGCCAAAATTCACCCATTTAGAGTTCGGAAATCGGTTAAAAAAATACATGGTCTTTTTTCTGCATCATCAAGGTATATATTGACGCTTACATAGGTCTGCTGATAATGTTCCCCTTTAAGAACAAAGTGAAAGTCATGGATATGTAACGGTAGCAAGCTAAGTGTTAGAAATATACCATTTCAGGACATTTTTGTAGGTATAAAATTAAACATTATGATATTGCTACAGTACATCTTGTCAGCATATGCTAAATGTTAACGACTCCGCATTTTAGTCTTTTTTATTTATGTATTAAAAGTGAGAGTCATGGATTTTTTTTTACATGCAAACGAATATTTGTCATATCCACACTGTGTAGTCCCTTATTATCTCGTGTACCTAACGTGTCTTGGTATGGTGTCTCGTGTCAAATTAGACGAGGACACCGTGTCGCTCAACCCGCTCGTCCGAACACGTCATCTTTTCTTTTTGAAAGCTCATTACCTACCGTATAGCTCCTTTAACAGCCAGCACCGCATTAACAAACATTTGCCTTGCGCAATTTTCAAAAGGCTCCCTCAGTCACTGCCACCGGGCTCGGGTGTGACACAAACAAGGCAAGAGGGAAATTAGGTATGTCGGTTTCCTATTAATTACAATCCTGGGAAGTCTCCCATGGACACACCGGAGCCACTCTATTACGGTGAGAGGGGGGTGGGTTGGGGGGGGGGGGGGGGGGGGGCGTTCGCTGATAAATTAATAATCCGGCTTGTCACCAGCCGGAGATGAATAGCCCCTGGTGATTGATGCTGTTTTCTTTCATAGGGCAGGAATTTGATGTCAGAGCCAAATGTGTTATCAATGCCACGGGACCTTTTACCGACGCGCTTCGGAAAACGGATGATCAGAAGAACTCCGGCATCTGTCAGCCCGGTGCCGGGGCACACATCGTCATCCCGGGCTATTACAGGTAACTAACGGCCGGGCCCCTACGTCTCTGTCACTGTCCCCCGGTATCACCCGCTCCTTAGTGCTGTCGGCTCAACGCTTCATTAGCCACGTGCCAGCAGAGGCTCTTGGTCACAACAACAAGGGAGATGTCTGCCAGCTCTTCTGGAATGCTTTGGAACTGTGATCCACTGGTAAGGAGTCTGTTCACTGTCTTGTTCAGCCAGCCTCGACTGTCTTGAGGCGCTATTTTTTGGGTTGTGAAAATCCGGAGGCACAACCCCAGCAGTCATTTTTGGGTGTTCGGGTCTGTGGGACCCGTTTTCATTTTTTGTTAAAAGAAAAATGATACAATTAATGCATTTTTCAAACTGGGACTCACTGACTTGGGCTCATTTTCTGTGAAGAATATATATCAGGCTAATAAGGTGTGGAAATTGAAGTTCTGTGTACCACACTTACCCACCCACCCACACACACAGTAGGCCTAGGCTTGAAGAGAGAGTGAAGGTACACAGAACATCAGAGGGCCAAATGTGCGAGAAAAGGAGAGCAGACAGTGTTGACAATTTTGCAACTTTTTGTGCGAAGCGTAGGTAAAGATAGTGTAGGTACACAGAACATCAGAGGGTTAAATGTGCGAGAAAATGAGAGCAGACAGTGTTGACAAACAATGTTGCAACCTTGTGTGGGAACTACAGGTAAAGACAGTGTAGGTACATAGAACATCAGAGGGTCAGATGTGCGAGAAAAGGAGAGCAGAAAGTGTTGACAAACAATATTGTAACCTTGTGTTGGAACCGTAAGGAAAGACAGCGTAGGTACACAGAACATCAGAGGGTCAAATATGCGAGAAAAGGAGAGCAGACAGTGTTGACAAACAATGTTGCAACCTTTTGTGGGAACCGCAGGTAAAGACAGTTTAGATACACAGAACATCAGAGGGTCAAATGTGTGATAAAAGGAGAGCAGACAGTGTTGACAAACAATTTTGCAACCTTGTGTGGGAACCGCTGGTAAAGATAGTGTAGGTACACAGAACATCAGAGGATCAGATGTGCGAGAAAATGAGAGCAGACAGTGGTGACAAACAATGTTGTAACCTTGTGTGGGAACCGCAGGTAAAGATAGTGTAGGTACACAGAACATCAGAGGGTAAAATGTGCGAGAAAATGAGAGCAGACTGTGTTGACAAACAACGTTGCAACCCTGTGTGGGAACCGCAGGTAAATATAGTGTAGGTACACAGAACATCAGAGGGTAAAACGTGTGAGAAAATGAGAGCAGACTGTGTTGAAAAAACAATGTTGCAACCTTGTGTGGGATCCGCAGGTAAAGACAGTGTAGGTACACAGAACATCAGAGGGTCAGATGTGCGAGAAAATGAGAGCAGACAGTGTTGAAAAACAATGTTGCAACCTTGTGTTGGATCCGCAGGTAAAGACAGTGTAGGTACACAGAACATCAGAGGGTCAAACGTGCGAGAAAATGACAGCAGACAGTGTTGACAAACAATGTTGCAACCTTGTGTGGGAACCGCAGGTAAAGATAGTGTAGATACACAGAACATCAGAGGGTGAAATGTGTGAGAAAATGAGAGCAGACTGTGTTGAAAAAACAATGCTACAACCTTGTGTGGGAACCACAGGTAAAGACAGTGTAGGTACACAGAACATCAGATGATCAAATGTAATTCAAATTCTAAACCACACTGTTAGAATAATCATGTATATAGAACCCACGCATTCACGGGGAGAACATGCAAACTCTGTGTGGAGTTTGCATGTTCTCCCCGTGAATGCGAGGGTTCCCTCCGGGTACTCCGGCTTCCTCCCACTTCCAAAGACATGCACCTGGGGATAGGTTGATTGGCAACACTAAATTGGCCCTAGAGTGTGAATGTGAGTGTGAATGTTGTCTGTCTATCTGTGTTGGCCCTGCGATGAGGTGGCGACTTGTCCAGGGTGTACCCCGTCTTCCGCCCGATTGTAGCTGAGATAGGCGCCAGCGCCCCCCCACGACCCCAAAAGGGAATAAGCGGTAGAAAATGGATGGATGGATATATTATCTCACAACTTTAGTCCGTTGCTAGAGTTAGTAGCTATTGTGCTCAAGCAGCATTGTTTTCCATCTGTGCAAGGACAACTTCTTGTCTGAGGGGTGGCCTCAGCCACAGATTTTATCTTTGTTTTAGCCCGCTAAACAACCAAGGACTTCAATGACCTCAATGACAATGTAAGCATGCAGACGAAGCAGAAACAAGGCAATCACAAGCCCCCAGCAGATTCCGTCACGCATTGTGCATACTGGACCTGCTTTGCATGATATATGTGACCGCTCCTTTTAGAGGGCGGCCTCAGTGATGTTGACCGTGGAACTCCTGAATAAATAGAGGGACGCGGGAGCTGTACCTTAGAGCGCAGGGCGGGACTGTGACTAAGTGTGCAGCGCCATTCGTTCTCCTCATGAGCTAAATTGAACTATGTCTCTGCATAATTCCTTGCTTCTTGTCTGATTAATAGATGTCATCAGTGTTTGAACTTGACACACCAAGCCCAGCAGCACTCTGAAAGGCCTACTGAAATTTATATTTTCTTATTTAAACGGGGATAGCAGGTCCATTCTATGTGTCATACTTGATCATTTCGCGATATTGCCATATTTTTGCTGAAAGGATTTAGTAGAGAACATCGAGGATAAAGTTCGCAACTTTTGGTTGCTAATAAAAAAGCCTTGCCTGTACCGGAAGTAGCAGACGCTGTGCGCGTGACGTCACGGATTGTGGAGCTCCTCACATCTGAACATTGTTTACAATCATGGCCACCAGCAGCGAGAGCGATTCGGACCGAGAAAGCGACAATTTCCCCATTAATTTGAGCGAGGATGAAAGATTCGTGGATGGGGAAATTTGGAGTGAAGGACAAGAAGAAAAAAAAAAGGCAATTGCAGTGGAAGCGATTTAGATGTTTTTAGACACATTTACTAGGATAATTCTGGAAAATCCCTTATCTGCCTATTGTTTTAGTGAGATTATACAGTACATGAACGTCGGAGGGGTGTGGCCACGGGTGTGTTGAACGCCCGAGTCTCTGAGGGAAGTCACGCAGTTGCAGCAGGACGCCAGATCCGCTGACGTCTCCGGTAAGAGCTGACTTATTACCACAATTTTCTCACCTAAAACTGCCATGTTCGCTTGACCGCTCTGATCCATAGTAAAGCTTCACCTTCGGGAATTTTAAACAAGGAAACACAGTGTGTTTGTGTGGCTAAAGGCTAAAAGCTTATCTCTCTACTTTGACGTCTCCATTATTAATTGAACAAATTGCCAAATATTTAGCAACACAGATGTCCAGAATACTGTTTAATTACGCGATTAAAGCAGACTACTTATAGCTTGGATCGGGCTGGAAAATAACGTCCGCTACAAACCGAGACGTCGAACGCACGAGTCATCATACCACGACAATTTCAACACGGCACTTTGCCAGAAATTTAAAATTGCAATTTAGTAAACTAAAAAGGTTGTATTGGCATGTGTTGCAATGTTAATATTTCATCTTTGATAAATAAACTATCAGACTGCGTGGTCGGTAGTAGTGGCTTTCATCCATCCATCCATCCATTTTCTACCGCTTATTCCCTTTTGGGGTCGCTGGCGCCTATCTCAGCTACAATCGGGCGGAAGGCGGGGTACACCCTGGACAAGTCGCCACCTCATCACAGGCCCAACACAGATAGACAGACAACATTCACACTCACATTCTCCTATGTCCCCCCCTCCCTTGTGGAGGGGGTCCGGTCCGATGACCATGGATGAAGTACTGACTGTCCAGAGTCGAGACCCAGGATGGACCGCTCGTCGGGACCCAGGATGGACCGCTCGCCTGTATCGGTTGGGGACATCTCTACGCTGCTGATCCGCTTGAGATGGTTTCCTGTGGACGGGACTCTCACTGCTGTCTTGGAGCCACTATGGATTGAACTTTCACAGTATCATGTTGGACCCGCTCGACATCCATTGCTTTCGGTCCCCTAAAGGGGGGGGTTGCCCACATCTGAGGTCCTCTCCAAGGTTTCTCATAGTCAGCATTGTCACTGGCGTCCCACTGGATGTGAATTCTCCCTGCCCACTGGGTGTGAGTTTTCCTTGCCCTTTTGTGGGTTCTTCCGAGGATGTTGTAGTCGTAATGATTTGTGCAGTCCTTTGAGACGTTTGTGATTTGGGGCTATATAAATAAACATTGATTGATTGATTGATTCACACACTAGGGCCAATTTAGTGTTGCCAATCAACCTATCCCCAGGTGCATGTCTTTGGAAGTGGGAGGAAGCCGGAGTACCCGGAGGGAACCCACGCATTCACGGGGAGAACATGCAAACTCCACACAGAAAGATCCCGAGCCTGGATTTGAACCCAGGACTGCAGGACCTTCGTATTGTGAGGCAGGCGCACTAACCCCTCTGCCACCGTGAAGCCCGTAGTGGGTTACAGTAGGCCTTTAATAGCAATCAACAGAGCAATTGGGAAGACACACAAAGACGACACAAGAAATAAAAGTGACTGATATCGACAACGGTATCAATTATAATAAAAATACAACATAACAAGATGGCGCTGCTGTAGGCAGGAGCTCTGTGCTCTTGTGTCATCCTTTTGTGTTTCCCTCTTGTTTCCATGTCTTATTATATTTTCTTGCCTTTTGGTCCGGGACCCTTTGGGACTGTGTGACAAGGGGTGCCACTTTTGTGACCTCTGTGGTGCTTTTTTGTTGACTTCTGGATCTGGAGCCTTTTGGCCATGGAGACCAGCTGCTGGGTCTCTGCCACACCGGAGTCTGTTTGGAGGGACCAGAGGAGATGCGGATGAGGGGACAGGGCTGCGGAGCTAGCACTGAGCGCTGGGACGGAGAGGCTTGGCGGTGTCTTGGCTGGGTGAGCAGGTATATGACACCTCAGTCACCTTGGACCTATCCTCGCTCATCCATGCGGACTGGACACTGGCCGAGAGTGGAGTCGGCTGTCTTGGTTGCTTTGTTGGGTCTGCTCCTGTCTCTGGCCATGCTCCCTCCACTCCAGCGGACGATGGCGTGGAACACCGCAGAGGCCACCACAGTGGATATGTTTCTTTTACTTTTTATTCATAGCTGTATGTAGAAGTGTCTGCTTGTATCTGCTGCTTTAATGTCTTTGATGTCCTCTGTGTTCTTTGATGTTTGATGTTTCCCTCTTACACACATGTAAGAGGGATGTGTACTATGGCTATGAGTTGTTTTCCATTGGCCTCAGTCTGCACCCCCACTACAGGGCCCAGGCTAAGACCGATTTTTTTTAATTTTATTTTAATCTTCTATTCTTTTCTCCCCCCCCCCATGTTTACCTGTATGTCATCTTTTTTTTTTTTTGTAAGGGCCGCTGGAAGCCGGCAGACCCGTCAGCGATCCTGTTCTGTCTCCCTGTGATGTTTGTCTGATCTTGAATGGGATTGTGCAGAAAATTGTAATTTTCCTGAAGGAACTCTCCTGACGGAATAAATAAAGTACTATCTAATCTAATCTAATAACAGTAATCCGAAAACATCAAGCCAAAAACACATTTGTATTGTAAAGAGCAACACAAAAATAATTCTGATGAACAAACTTAAGTGTGTTTGCATGTATTACTCAATGTTTGATGCAGCAATGCATCAAATCAATCCCCGCGACCCCGAAAGGGAATAAGCGGTAGAAAATGGATGGATGGATGGATGTTTATTTATATAGCCCCAAATCACAAATGTCTCAAAGGACTGCACAAATCATTACGACTACAACATCCTCGGAAGAACCCACAAAAGGGCAAGGAAAACTCACACCCAGTGGGCAGGGAGAATTCACACCCAGTGGGACGCCAGTGAAAATGATGACTATGAGAAACCTTGGAGAGGACCTCAGATCTGGGCAACCCCCCCCCCCCCCCCCCCCTCTAGGGGACCGAAAGCAATGGATGTCGAGCGGGTCTAACATGATACTGTGAAAGTTCAATCCATAGTGGCTCCAACACAGCCGCGAGAGTTCAGCTCAAGCGGATCCAAGAAGGCAGCGAGAGTCTCGTCCACAGGAAACCATCTCAAGCGGATCAGCAGCGTAGAGACGTCCCCAACCGATACAGGCGAGCGGTCCATCCTGGGTCCCGACGAACGGTCCATCCTGGGTCTCGACTCTGGACAGCCAGTACTTCATCCATGTTCATCGGACCGGAACCCCTCCACAAGGGAGGGGGGGACATAGGAGAAAGAAAAGAAGCGGCAGATCAACTGGTCTAAAAAGGAGGTCTATTTAAAGGCTAGAGTATACAGATGAGTTTTAAGGTGAGACTTAAATGCTTCTACTGAGGTAGCATCTCGAACTGTTACCGGGAGGGCATTCCAGAGTACTGGAGCCCGAACGGAAAACACTCTATAGCCCGCAGACTTTTTTTGGGCTCTAGGAATCACTAATAAGCCAGAGTCTTTTGAAGGCAGATTTCTTGCCGGGACATATGGTACAATACAATCGGCAAGATAGGCTGGAACTAGACCGTGTAGTATTTTATACGTAAGTAGTAAAACCTTAAAGTCACATCTTAAGTGCACAGGAAGCCAGTGCAGGTGAGCCAGTATAGGTATATATGTATGTATATATGTATATAAAGGTATATACAGTATAGGTATATATGTATGTATATATGTATATAAAGGTATATACAGTACAGGTGTAATGTGATCAAACTTTCTTGTTCTTGTCAAAAGTCTAGCAGCCGCATTTTGTACCAACTGTAATCTTTTAATGCTAGACATGGGGAGACCCGAAAATAATACGTTACAGTAATCGAGACGAGGCGTAACAAACGCATGGATAATGATCTCAGCGTCTTTAGTGGACAAAATGGAGCAAATTTTAGCGATATTACAGAGATGAAAGAAGGCCGTTTTAGTAACGCTTTAAAATAGGACAATGCTCTATTTGTTCATTGATCTCCAAAATATAGCAATCGGTGGAGGAAGGAGTCAGAGATGTTCCTGTCTTGAGAGTGTTTACGCTCAACTAACATCGCCATTACAGTTGTTTACTTGTTGATGCGTGCTGTTTGCACGAGCAGAAGGATATTCCCATGAAACCCGCCTATCCCTACCCCCGGTAGTGCCATGTGCGTGTGCGTCAAGCAGGCCATATCTGCACCTTGGGTTGAGGCTGGAATTGAAACCAGCTGAATTAATCTCCTGGAAACAGCCCTGACAGGAGCCTGATTATGGGGGAGTCCCCTTCAACCGGGGCCGGCCCCGCTCGTGCCCTCCCCTCACCAGCGAAGCAAAGGTTAATGCAGTCGTCTTGTTAGTTCCCCTTTAAAAAAACTTCAGCCCGTGCAACAGAAAGCTCCGGGACCACGTGACGCCGATCTTCTCACATTCGCACGAATCGACCTCATACTTAGGTCGAAACTTCCCGTTTTCGCTGGGAAATCAATCATCCATGCATCCATTTTCTACCGCTTATTCCCTTTCGGGGTCGCGGGGGGCACTGGCGCCTATCTCAGCTACAATCGGGCGGAAGGCGGGGTACACCCTGGACAAGTCGCCACCTCATCGCAAGGCCAACACAGATAGACAGACAACATTCACACTCACATTCACACACTAGGGACCATTTTAGTGTTGCCAATCATTCATATAGCCCTAAATCACAAGGGTCTCAAAGGGCTGCACAAGCCGCAACGACACCTGCGGATCAGCGCCCACAAAAAGGGCAAGGAAAAACTCACAACCCAGTGAGACGTCAATGAGACTGACTATGAGAAACCTCGGAGGAGACTGGTGCAATGGACGTCGAGTAATATTTTGTGAAATTCCAGTCCATAGTGGCTCTAACATAACAGTGAGAGTCCAGTCCATAGTGGATCTAACATAATAGTGAGAGTCCAGTCCATAGAGGATCTAACATAATAGTGAGAGTCCAGTCCATAGTGGATCTAACATTATAGTGAGAGTCCAGTCCATAGTGGATCCAACATAATAGTGAGAGTCCAGTCCATAGTGGATCCAACATAAAAGTGAGAGTCCAGTCCATAGTGGATCTAACATAATAGTGAGAGTCCAGTCCATAGTGGATCTAACATAATAGTGAGAGTCCAGTCCATAGTGGATCTAACATAATAGTGAGAGTCCAGTCCATAGTGGATCTAACATAATAGTGAGAGTCCAGTCCATAGTGGATCTAACATAATAGTGAGAGTCCAGTCCATAGTGGATCTAACATAATAGTGAGAGTCCAGTCCATAGTGGATCTAACATAACAGTGAGAGTCCAGTCCATAGTGGATCTAACATAATAGTGAGAGTCCAGTCCATAGTGGATCTAACATAATAGTGAGAGTCCAGTCCATAGTGGATCTAACATAATAGTGAGAGTCCAGTCCATAGTTGATCTAACATAATAGTGTGAGAGTCCAGTCCATAGTGGATCTAACATAATAGTGAGAGTCCAGTCCATAGTGGATCTAACATAAAAGTGAGAGTCCAGTCCATAGTGGATCTAACATAATAGTGAGAGTCCAGTCCATAGTGGATCTAACATAATAGTGAGAGTCCAGTCCATAGTGGATCTAACATAATAGTGAGAGTCCAGTCCATAGTGGATCTAACATAACAGTGAGAGTCCAGTCCATAGTGGATCTAACATAATAGTGAGAGTCCAGTCCATAGTGGATCTAACATAATAGTGAGTGTCCAGTCCATAGTGGATCTAACATAATAGTGAGAGTCCAGTCCATAGTTGATCTAACATAATAGTGTGAGAGTCCAGTCCATAGTGGATCTAACATAATAGTGAGAGTCCAGTCCATAGTGGCTCTAACATAACAGTGAGAGTCCAGTCCATAGTGGATCTAACATAATAGTGAGAGTCCAGTCCATAGTGGATCTAACATAATAGTGAGAGTCCAGTCCATAGTGGCTCTAACATAACAGTGAGAGTCCAGTCCATAGTGGATCTAACATAAAAGTGAGAGTCCAGTCCATAGTGGATCTAACATAATAGTGTGAGAGTCCAGTCCATAGTGGATCTAACATAATAGTGAGAGTCCAGTCCATAGTGGATCTAACATAATAGTGAGAGTCCAGTCCATAGTGGATCTAACATAATAGTGAGAGTCCAGTCCATAGTGGATCTAACATAATAGTGAGAGTCCAGTCCATAGTGGATCCAACATAATAGTGAGAGTCCAGTCCATAGTGGATCTAACATAATAGTGAGAGTCCAGTCCATAGTGGATCTAACATAATAGTGAGAGTCCAGTCCATAGTGGATCTAACATAAAAGTGAGAGTCCAGTCCATAGTGGGGCCAGCAGGAGACCATCCCGAGCGGAGACGGGTCAGAAACGCAGAGATGCCCCCAACCAATCCCCACCCCGAGGCCCGACTCTGGACAGCCGGCACTTCATCCTCTGCCCCCCTCTCGGGGGAAGAAAAGAAACGGCAGATCAACTGGTCTAAAAAGGGAGTCTATTTAAAGGCTAGAGTATACAAATGAGTTTTAAGATGGGACTTAAATGCTTCTACTGAGGTGGCATCTCGAACTGTTACCGGGAGGGCATTCCAGAGTACTGGAGCCCGAATAGAAAACGCACTATAGCCCGCAGACTTTTTTTGGAGGGGGCTCTGGGAATCACTAATAAGCCGGAGCCCGTTGTTTGTACTTCTTTCCCAGATTTCAAGAACATCCTCACCAGTAGTGCCGCTGCAAGGTAAGATGAATGCACATGAAGGCGGAGAAGACATTTCTAAAAAAAACAAAAAAACATCCAAACTTTGTGTAAATATCTTGTCAAATAGTACAGAGGATTTTAGCCTAGACTAGACTAGAGTTCCTTTTATTGTCATTCAAATGTGAACTTTACAGTACAGATAAGAACAACATTTTGTTACATTAGCAATTCAAGGAAATACGGTATATGGCTCTCACGGAAATACATTTTAAAATATTTGGCTTAAATGGCTCTCTCAGCCAAAAAGGTTCCCAACCCCTGGACTATATCAATCAATCAATCAATCAATGTTTACTTAAATAGCCGTAAATCACTAGTGTCTCAAAGGGCTGCACAAACCACTACGACATCCTCGGTAGGCCCACATAAGGGCAAGGAAAACTCACACCCAGTGGGACGTCGGTGACAATGATGACTGTGAGAACCTTGGAGAGGAGGAAAGCAATGGATGTCGAGCGGGTCTAACATGATACTGTGAAAGTTCGATCCATAATGGATCCAACACAGTCGCGAGAGTCCAGTCCAAAGCGGATCCAACACAGCAGCGATAGTCCCGTTCATAGCGGAGCCAGCAGGAAACCATCCCAAGCGGAGGCGGATCAGCAGCGCAGAGATGTCCCCAGCCGATACACAGGCAAGCAGTACATGGCCACCGGATCGGATCGGACCGGACCCCCTCCACAAGGGAGAGTGGGACATAGAAGAAAAAGAAAAGAAACGGCAGATCAACTGGTCTAAAAAGGGAGTCTATTTAAAGGCTAGAGTATACAAATGAGTTTTAAGGTGAGACTTAAATGCTTCTACTGAGGTGACATCTCAAACTGTTACTGGGAGGGCATTCCAGAGTACTGGAGCCCGAACAGAAAACGCTCTATAGCCCGCAGACTTCTTTTGGGCTTTGGGAATCACTAATAAGCCGGAGTCCTTTGAACACAGATTTCTTGCCGGGACATATGGTACAATACAATCGGCAAGATAGGACGGAGCTAGACCGTGTAGTATTTTATACGTAAGTAGTAAAACCTTAAAGTCACATCTTAAGTGCACAGGAAGCCAGTGCAGGTGAGCCAGTACAGGTATATATGTATGTATATATGTATATAAAGGTATATACAGTATATATGTATGTATATATGTATATAAAGGTATATACAGTACAGGTATATATGTATGTATATATGTATATAAAGGTATATACAGTACAGGCGTAATGTGATCAAACTTTCTTGTTCTTGTCAAAAGTCGCCATCTATAGCATCACAACATGGCTCCAGCAGGGGAGGGAAAACGTGAGTCATCCTTGCAAAGTTACACTTGAGGCACTATTGGAATCAGACCTCATTCATTACAGATATTCACAATTATAATATATGTATACGTCCAACTATCTAAAAAAAAATCCAGACCCCTTCCACTGCATCCCAGCCCCCCCCCCCCCCCCCCCCCCCCCTGACTCGCACTGATTTACAAATAGCTGATGGAGCAAGCAGCTGACAGAAATAAATGAGCTAATCTGATGGCCGTGTAGCACTTCCACCCAGATATTAATTCATCAGGAGGCCAGAGAGTGCAGACAGATACAAATCCCCGCTTTAATTATGTATGGGAGCTGTGGTAGAAGCAGGAGACACCTCCACCAGCAGGACTATTTCTCACACCAACTTTACCAAGCCCTTTGATTCCTTCCATGCTTATTTCTGCTTCCTTTTCCGATATCGTAATCTCCCCTCTGTTGTCCCCGAACTGGCTGTCCCCCCTTTTTTTCTTTTTTTTTTTACAGCCACGCGTTCACATGGGACACTTTATAATGAACAAGTGGGAAAAAATAACCTTTGCCACATTAAATTATATTGTTTTCGATTTGCAATTTTTATGAGCCCCTTCCTGGAGCCCGTTTGATGTATTTTGTTCCCACTCCGTGCCTCAAATGGCCCTTGACGACTTGGCAGGCTTATCAAACTCAGTGGAGGCTTTATTGAAGGAGTGAGCGGTGGGTATCCAAACAGAATGCAGGACTATTGATTTCCGAGAAGTGGTCTAATTGTTTCCACGAGACAAGAGCTTGTCGCGATTATTTGATTGATTAGCTTGATGCAGGTCTGCCTCCTCGGTTCTCCTCCCCTCGGCCGGTTAATCGCGCTGTAATCCCAATACGCCGGTGGATTTCTAATCCATCATCATTATCCTGGCTGTACTCAGCACCAGATTAGTCTATGAGACGCTTGTTTTCCACTTTCACGTTTACGTTGATATGAGCGTCCACATAAAAAAAAAGAAGACTGTAGTTGCTCAAATTCCAATTTGCGAAATAAGTGCTCACATTTTTTAAAAAGCTGTTAAGAGTATGGGATTTAAAAATACATTCAAAAGTTGCATTTATTGGCTCTGGATTTTTGAAAGAAAAGTGCTTCCTGACTGGAGGGGAAATATAGGGCAAATACAATTGGAGACGTTTGAATTTTATTGAAGTTATAATTTTTGTATGAAAATTTACAATATAAAAAAATCAATTTTTTTTTAAATTTTAATTAGTTTTAAGTGATTGTCCAAAGACATGCACCTGGGGATAGGTTGATTGGCAACACTAAATTGGCCCTAGTGTGTGAATGTTGTCTGTCTATCTGTGTTGGCCCTGCGATGAGGTGGCGACTTGTCCAGGGTGTACCCCGCCTTCCGCCCGATTTTAGCTGAGAGAGGCACCAGCGCCCCCCATGACCCCAAAAGGGAATAAGCGGTAGAAAATGGATAGATGGATGGAGCCTATGTCAGCTACAATCGGGCAGATGGCGGTGTACAACCAGGACAAGTTGCCACCTCATCACAGTGTCAACTCAGATAGACAAACAACATTCACGCTCACATTCACACACTCGGGCCAATTTACTGTTGCCAATCAATCTATCATATATATATATATATATATATATATATATATATATATAAATAAATAAATAAATGATAAATGGGTTGTACTTGTATAGCGCTTTTCTACCTTCAAGGTACTCAAAGCGCTTTGACACTACCTCCACATTTACCCATTCACACACTGATGGAGGGAGCTGCCATGTAAGGCGCCAACCAGCACCCATCAGGAGCAAGGGTGAAGTGTCTTGCTCAGGACACAACGGACGTGACGAGGTTGGTACTAGGTGGGATTTGAACCAGGGCCCCTCGGGTTGCGCACGGCCACTCTCCCACTGCGCCACGCCGTATATACATATATATGCGTATATAAACATATGTATATACATATATATACGTATATATACACATATATATATGTGTATATATATGTATGTGTATATACATATATATATATATATATATATATATATATATATATATATATATATATATATATGTATATACATATATATGCGTATATAAACATAATGTATATACATATATACACGTATATATACACATATATATGTGTATATATATGTATGTGTATATACATATATATATATGTATATGTATATATATGTGTATATATATACATATATATATACATATATATACACATATAGATATACATATACATACATACATACATATACACACATATACATACACACACACATATATATATATATATATATATGTATATATATATATATATATATATATATATACATATACATATATATACATATATATACACATATATATACATATATATATATATATATATATATATATATATATATATATATACACACACATATTATATATATATATATATACACACATATATAGATATATATATACACACATATACATATATATATATATATATATACATATACATATACATATATATATACACACATAGTATATACACATATACATACATACATATATATATATATATATACATATATACATATATATATATATATATATGTATGTATGTGCATAAGACGGAGCTATAGATCCCAGTTTGAGTAAATCATGTTAAATTACTATATTTGTGTTTTCTCCTCCCAGTAGTGTTGGCGTTCTGATGATCAACATAATGTCTGCATATTCATGATGCCAGCCTCCTTGTTTTGCTCACTAAAGAGAGACAAAAATTGATTAACGTGGACCCCGACTTAAACAAGTTGAAAAACTTATTGGGGTGTTACCATTTAGTGGTCAATTGTACGGAATATGTACTGTACTCTGCTATCTACTAATAAAAGTTTCAATCAATCAATCAATCAATCTTAGTAGGTCCTATTTGCACATGTTGCAAACCTTCAGTTCAAAACCCGTTTCCATTTGAAATGGGAAATTGTGTTAGATGTAAATATAAACGGAATACAATGATTTGCAAATCCTTTTCAACTCATATTCAGTTGAATGCACTACAAAGACAAGATATTTGATGTTAAAACTCAAACTTTTTTTTGTAAATAATAATTAATGGCTGCAACACGTGCCAAAGTAGTTGGGAAAGGGCATGTTCACCACTGTGTTACATCACCTTTTCTTTTAACAACACTCAATAAACATTTGGGAACTGAGGAAACTAATTGTTGAAGCTTTGAAAGTGGAATTCTTTCCCATTCTTGTTTTATGTAGAGCTTCAGTCCTTCAACAGTCCGGGGTCTCCGCTGTCGTATTTTACGCTTCAGAATGCGCCACACATTTTTGATGGGAGACAGGTCTGGACTGCAGGCGGGCCAGGAAAGTACCCACACTCTTTTTTTTACGAAGCCACGCTGTTGTAACAGGTGCTGAATGTGGCTTGGCATTGTCTTGCTGAAATAAGCAGGGGCGTCCATGAAAAAGACAGCGCTCAGATGGCAGCATATGTTGTTCCAAAACTTGTATGTACCTTTCAGCATTAATGGTGCCTTCGCAGATGTGTAAGTTACCCATGCCTTGGGCACTAATGCACCCCCCATACCATCACACATGCTGGCTTTTCAACTTTGCGTCGATAACAGTCTGAATGGTTCGCTTCCCCTTTGGTCCGGATGATACAATGTCGAATATTTCCAAAAACAATTTAAAAAGTGGACTCGTCCCACCACAGAACACTTTTCCACCTTGCATCAGTCCATCTTAGATGATGTCGGGCCCAGAGAAGTGGGCGTTTCTGGATGTTGTTGATAAATGGCTTTCGCTTTGCATAGTAGAGCTTTAACTTGCACTTACAGATGTAGCGACCAACTGTATTTAGTGACAGTGGTTTTCTGAAGTGTTCCTGAGCCCATGCGGTGATATCCTTTAGAGATGGATGTCGGTTTTTGATACAGTGCCGTCTGAGGGATAGAAGGTCACGGTCATTAAATTTTGGATTCCGGCCAATTTCTCCAGATTCTCTGAACCTTTTGATGATATTATGGAGCGTAGATGTTGAAATCCCTAAATTTCTTGCAATTTCACTTTGAGAAAGGTTGTTCTTAAACTGTTTGACTATTTGCTCACACAGTTGTGGACAAAGGGGTGTACCTCGCCCCATCCTTTCTTGTGAAAGACTGAGCATTTTTCGGGAAGCTGTTTTTATACCCAATCATGGCACCCACCTGTTCCCAATTAGCCTGGGATGTTCCAAATAAGTGTTTGATGAGCATTCCTCAACTTTAGCAGTATGTATTGCCACTTTTCCCAACTTTTTTGTCACGTGTTGATGCCATCAAATTCTTAAGGTAATGATTCCATCCATCCATCCATCCATCATATTCAGTAGAAGCATTTAAGTCTCATCTTAAAACTCATCTGTATACTCTAGCCTTTAAATAGACCTCCTTTTTAGACCAGTTGATCTGCCGCTTCTTTTCTTTCTCCTATGTCCCCCCCTCCCTTGTGGAGGGGGTCCGGTCCGATGGCCGTGGATGAAGTACTGACTGTCCAGAGTCGAGACCCAGGATGGACCGCTCGTCGGGACCCAGGATGGACCGCTCGCCTGTATCGGTTGGGGACATCTCTACGCTGCTGATCCGCTTGGGATGGTTTCCTGTGGACGGGACTCTCACTGCTGTCTTTGAGCCACTATGGATTGAACTTTCACAGTATCATGTTAGACCCGCTCGACATCCATTGCTTTCGGTCCCCTAGAGGGGGGGGGGGTTGCCCACATCTGAGGTCCTCTCCAAGGTTTCTCATAGTCAGCATTGTCACTGGCGTCCCACTGGATGTGAATTCTCCCTGCCCACTGGGTGTGAGTTTTCCTTGCCCTTTTGTGGGTTCTTCCGAGGATGTTGTAGTCGTAATGATTTGTGCAGTCCTTTGAGACATTTGTGATTTGGGGCTATATAAATAAACATTGATTGATATTCCGCTTATCCGAGGTCGGGTCGCGGGGGCAACGGCCTAAGCAGGGAAACCAAGACTTCTCTCTCCCCAGCCACTTCGTCTCGCTCTTCCCGGGGGATATTAATGATTTTTATGTTGTCTTTGTAGCATATTCAACTGAATATGGCTTGAAAATGATTTGCAAATCATTGTATTCCGTTTATATTTACATCTAACACAATTTCCCAACTCATATGGAAACGGGGTTCGTGGAGCAGGCTCTAATGTTAGTGACGACCTCAAAAAGTGCAGAGCCGATATGCCTTTGTGTTGACAGCTGAAGATGGCGAATAAGACAGCAAGGGTTGGTTGTCATATTTGTTCTCCTGCTGACGACTCAGACTCTCCTCCTCCTTCAGGCAGTGTGACCACGGACGGCGAGCTGACATGTGGCGTATGTCTGGGCGAGACCCTGCTAAAAGTCCCGTGGACATCAAATGAGCAGCGGGAGCCCCGCGGCCCGGGAAGGAAGGACGGAGACTGCGGTAAAAAAGGAGATTGAAGTGTGAAGTGACGGAGAGGGAGTCCAGAGGCGGGTCTCCGTCCTTGCCTGTGGTGCTGCCTGGGTTGCGGGTCTTCACTCATTCGTCTAAGATGGAGCGGGGGTACGGGGTGTGAAGGAGGGTCGGACCAGAGGGCTTTGTCACACTGTGTGAAGGTGACACCTCGGAGGACCTCCAGCCCTGCCAGCGACACTGCGGACAGTCAAGTCTCTCCCTCGGTCCTGCTCCTTCAGGGGCGAAGAAAGGACTCCACACAGCGACACTTTCATTCCATCCAGCAGAGATCTTCACTTGACTGGTCACTTTACTGCCTGCCATGTTTCAACACTCTCTTTGTCAGCTTCCTGCAGCCCGGAATGGACCGTCCTTGTGGCTTCTGGTAGCACACAACAAGTCCCATTCCCCGTTTATGAGTCAGACCAACAAAGAAAGCATCAGTGAGCCACGCTCGGCCTCCGCAATTATGCTATGAAAAAGATTTGGTCACCGAATATTTCCCCTCCGGTCTTTTTGAGCCCACATGTCTGAAGGAACTTCTTTTTTGTCTTTTCTACGTCCAATAATAATAATAGATGTTATTTGTAAAAAGCACTTTACATTAAGTTAAAAACATTAAAAGCCTACTGAAATGAGATTTTCTTATTCAAACGGGGATAGCAGCTCCATTCTATGTGTCATACTTCATCATATTGCCATATTTTTGCTGAAAGGATTTAGTAGAGAACATCGAGGATAAAGTTCACAACTTTTGGTCGCTAATAAAAAAGCCTTGCCTGTACCGGAAGTAGCAGACGATGTGCGTGTGATGTCACGGGTTGTGGAGCTCCTCACATCTGAACATTGTTTACAATCATGGCCACCAGCAGCGAGAGCGATTCGGACCGAGAAAGCCACGATTTCCCCATTAATTTGAGCGAGGATGAAAGATTCGTGGATGAGGAAAGTGAGAGTGAAGGACAAGCAAAAAAAAAAGGCGAGGGCAGAGGGAGCATTCAGATGTTATTAGACACATTTGCTAGGATAATTCTGGAAAATTCCTTATCTGCTTATTGTGTTACTAGTTTTTTATTGAGATTATATGGTACCTGAAAGTTGGAGGGGTGTGGTAACCGCCATTGTCTCCGGTGGGAGGAGGTAAGAGAGTCCGCAAGCTCCGCTCATGTCTACGGTAAGAGCCGACTTATTACCACATGTTCTCACCGTGGTCGGGAACCATGTTCGTTTGACCGCTTTGTTCCATAGTAAAGCTTTACCTTTGGGAATGTAAACAAGGAAACACCAGCTGTGTTTGTGCTGCCAAAGGCAGCTGCAATACACCGCTTTGCACCTACATTGTTCTTCTTTGACGTCTCCATTATTAATTGAACAAATTGCAAAAGATTCAGCAACACTGAATATTTCCCCTCCGGTCTTTTTTGAGCCCACATGTCTGAAGGAACTTCTTTTTTGTCTTTTCTACGTCCAATAATAATAATAGATGTTATTTGTAAAAAAGCACTTTACGTTGAGTTAACAACCTTAAAGGCCTACTGAAATGAGAGGTTCTTATTTAAACGGGGATAGCAGGTCCATTCTATGTGTCATACTTGATCATTTCGCGATATTGCCATATTTTTGCTGAAAGGATTTAGTAGAGAACATCGAGGATAAAGTTCACAACTTTTGGTCGCTAATAAAAAAGCCTTGCCTGTACTGGAAGTAGCAGACGATGTGCGTGTGATGTCACGGGTTGTGGAGCTCCTCACATCTGAACATTGTTTACAATCATGGCCAGCGAGAGCGATTCGGACCGAGAAAGCCACGATTTCCCCATTAATTTGAGCGAGGATGAAAGATTCGTGGATGAGGAAAGTGAGAGTGAAGGACAAGAAAAAAAAAAGGCGAGGGCAGAGGGAGCATTCAGATGTTATTAGACACATTTGCTAGGATAATTCTGGAAAATTCCTTATCTGCTTATTGTGTTACTAGTTTTTTATTGAGATTATATGGTACCTGAAAGTCGGAGGGGTGTGGCCACGGGTGTGGTAACCGCCAGTGTCTCCGGTGGGAGGAGGTAAGAGAGTCCGCAAGCTCCGCTTATGTCTATGGTAAGAGCCAACTTATTACCACCATTTTCTCACCATGGTCGGGAACCAAGTTCGTTTGTCTGCTTTGTTCCATAGTAAAGCTTTACCTTCGGGAATGTAAAAAAATAATTTTATGCTGTTTATGCTGCTAAAAGCATCTGCAATACACCACTTCCCACCTACATCTTTCTTCTTTGACGTCTCCATTATTAATTGAACAAATTGCAAAAGATTCAGCAACACAGACGTCCAGAATACTGTGTAATTATGTGATTAAAGCAGACTGTTTATAGCTTGAATCGGGCTGGAAGAACATGTCCGCTACAACCTGAGACGTCACAGGCTCGCGTCGTCATACGCGTCATAGTTCCGCGACGTTTTCAACAGGATACTTTGCGGGAAATTTTTAATTGCAATTTAGTAAACTAAAGCGGCCGTATTGGCATGTGTTGCAATGTTAATATTTCATCATTGATATATAAACTATCAGACTACGTGGTCGGTAGTAGTGGCTTTCAGTAGGCCTTTAAAGTGCTACAGTGTTTTAAAAAAATTAAATTAAAATAAAAAGATAATAGAAATAATACAAATAAAAAGCCTAATAGCTAAAACTAGTATGCATATATCTAAAAAAACGCCTTTTTTTTTTTTAAAGCATCCACAGTCTGTGGTGCCCTCAGGTGGTCAGGGAGAGCGTTCCACAGACTGGGAGCAGCGGAGCCGAAAGCCCGGTCTCCTATCTTGTAGCGTTGTAGTTTTTGCTAATAGTACTATTATTTTGAGGTCTCCCTATGTCTAACATGACAAAGATTACAGTTGGTACAAAATGCGGTTGCTGGACTTTTGACAAGAACAAGAAAGTTTGATAATTTTACGGGTATACTGGCTCACCTGCACTGGCTTCCTGTGCACTTAAGATGTGACTTTAAGGTTTTACTACTTACGTATAAAATACTACACGGTCTAGCTCCATCCTATCTTGCCGATTGTATTGTACCATATGTCCCGGCAAGAAATCTGCCTTCAAAGGACTCCGGCTTATTAGTGATCCCCAAAGCCCAAAAAAAGTCTGCGGGCTATAGAGCGTTTTCTATTGGGGCTCCAGTACTCTGGAACCCCCTCCCGGTAACAGTTTGAGATGCTACCTCAGTAGAAGCATTTAAGTCCCATCTTAAAACTCATTTGTATACTCTAGCCTTTAAATAGACTCCCTTTTTAGACCAGTTGATCTGCCGTTTCTTTTCTTTTTCTCCTATGTCCCACTCTCCCTTGTGGAGGGGGGCAGGGGGCACAGGTCCGGTGGCCATGAATGAAGTGCTGGCTGTCCAGAGTAGGGACCCGTTTTGGGGACATCTCTGCGCTGTTGACCTGGCTCCGCTCGGTATGGTGTCCTACTGGACTGGCCTCTCCCTATTATGTTAGATCCACTATGGACTGGCCTCTCCCTATTATGTTAGATCCACTACGGACTGGACTCTCACTATTATGTTAGATCCACTATGGACTGGACTCTCACTATTATGTTAGATCCACTACGGACTGGACTCTCACTATTATGTTAGATCCACTATGGACTGGACTCTCACTATTATGTTAGATCCACTATGGACTGGACTCTCACACTATTATGTTAGATCCACTATGGACTGGACTCTCACTATTATGTTAGATCCACTATGGACTGGACTCTCACACTATTATGTTAGATCCACTATGGACTGGACTCTCACTATTATGTTGGATCCACTACGGACTGGACTCTCACTATTATGTTAGATCCACTATGGACTGGACTCTCACTATTATGTTAGATCCACTATGGACTGGACTCTCACACTATTATGTTAGATCCACTATGGACTGGACTCTCACTATTATGTTAGATCCACTATGGACTGGACTCTCACTATCATGTTGGATCCACTACGGACTGGACTCTGACACTATTATGTTAGATCCACTATGGACTGGACTCTCACACTATTATGTTAGATCCACTATGGACTGGACTCTCACTATTATGTTAGATCCACTATGGACTGGACTCTCACACTATTATGTTAGACCCACCATGGACTGGACTCTCACACTATTATGTTAGATCCACTATGGACTGGACTCTCACTATTATGTTAGATCCACTATGGACTGGCCTTTCCCTATTATGTTAGATCCACTACGGACTGGACTCTCACTATTATGTTAGATCCACAATGGACTGGACTCCCACTATTATGTTAGATCCACTATGGACTGGACTCTCACACTATTATGTTAGATCCACAATGGACTGGACTCCCACTATTATGTTAGATCCACTATGGACTGGACTCTCACACTATTATGTTAAATCCACTATGGACTGGACTCACACTATTATGTTAGATCCACTATGGACTGGACTCTCACTATTATGTTAGATCCACTATGGACTGGACTCTCACTATTATGTTAGATCCACTATGGACTGGACTCTCACACTATTATGTTAGATCCACTATGGACTGGACTCTCACACTATTATGTTGGATCCACTATGGACTGGACTCTCACACTATTATGTTGGATCCACTATGGACTGGACTCTCACACTATTATGTTAGATCCACTATGGACTGGACTCACACTATTATGTTAGATCCACTATGGACTGGCCTTTCCCTATTATGTTAGATCCACTACGGACTGGACTCTCACTATTATGTTAGATCCACAATGGACTGGACTCTCACTATTATGTTAGATCCACAATGGACTGGACTCTCACTATTATGTTAGATCCACTATGGACTGGAATCTCACACTATTATGTTAGATCCACTATGGACTGGACTCTCACTATTATGTTAGATCCACTATGGACTGGACTCTCACTATTATGTTAGATCCACTATGGACTGGACTCTCACTATTATGTTAGATCCACTATGGACTGGACTCTCACTATCATGTTGGATCCACTACGGACTGGACTCTCACACTATTATGTTAGATCCACTATGGACTGGACTCTCACTATTATGTTGGATCCACTATGGACTGGACTCTCACACTATTATGTTGGATCCACTATGGACTGGACTCTCACACTATTATGTTGGATCCACTATGGACTGGACTCTCACACTATTATGTTAGATCCACTATGGACTGGACTCACACTATTATGTTAGATCCACTATGGACTGGACTCTCACACTATTATGTTAGATCCACTATGGACTGGACTCTCTCACTATTATGTTAGATCCACTATGGACTGGACTCTCATACTATTATGTTATATCCACTATGGACTGGACTCTCTCACTATTATGTTAGATCCACTATGGACTGGACTCTCACTATTATGTTAGATCCACTATGGACTGGACTCTCACACTATTATGTTAGATCCACTATGGACTGGACTCTCACTATTATGTTAGATCCACTATGGACTGGACTCTCACTATCATGTTGGATCCACTACGGACTGGACTCTGACACTATTATGTTAGATCCACTATGGACTGGACTCTCACACTATTATGTTAGATCCACTATGGACTGGACTCTCACTATTATGTTAGATCCACTATGGACTGGACTCTCACACTATTATGTTAGACCCACCATGGACTGGACTCTCACACTATTATGTTAGATCCACTATGGACTGGACTCTCACTATTATGTTAGATCCACTATGGACTGGCCTTTCCCTATTATGTTAGATCCACTACGGACTGGACTCTCACTATTATGTTAGATCCACAATGGACTGGACTCCCACTATTATGTTAGATCCACTATGGACTGGACTCTCACACTATTATGTTAGATCCACAATGGACTGGACTCCCACTATTATGTTAGATCCACTATGGACTGGACTCTCACACTATTATGTTAAATCCACTATGGACTGGACTCACACTATTATGTTAGATCCACTATGGACTGGACTCTCACTATTATGTTAGATCCACTATGGACTGGACTCTCACTATTATGTTAGATCCACTATGGACTGGACTCTCACACTATTATGTTAGATCCACTATGGACTGGACTCTCACACTATTATGTTGGATCCACTATGGACTGGACTCTCACACTATTATGTTGGATCCACTATGGACTGGACTCTCACACTATTATGTTAGATCCACTATGGACTGGACTCACACTATTATGTTAGATCCACTATGGACTGGCCTTTCCCTATTATGTTAGATCCACTACGGACTGGACTCTCACTATTATGTTAGATCCACAATGGACTGGACTCTCACTATTATGTTAGATCCACAATGGACTGGACTCTCACTATTATGTTAGATCCACTATGGACTGGAATCTCACACTATTATGTTAGATCCACTATGGACTGGACTCTCACTATTATGTTAGATCCACTATGGACTGGACTCTCACTATTATGTTAGATCCACTATGGACTGGACTCTCACTATTATGTTAGATCCACTATGGACTGGACTCTCACTATCATGTTGGATCCACTACGGACTGGACTCTCACACTATTATGTTAGATCCACTATGGACTGGACTCTCACTATTATGTTGGATCCACTATGGACTGGACTCTCACACTATTATGTTGGATCCACTATGGACTGGACTCTCACACTATTATGTTGGATCCACTATGGACTGGACTCTCACACTATTATGTTAGATCCACTATGGACTGGACTCACACTATTATGTTAGATCCACTATGGACTGGACTCTCACACTATTATGTTAGATCCACTATGGACTGGACTCTCTCACTATTATGTTAGATCCACTATGGACTGGACTCTCTCACTATTATGTTAGATCCACTATGGACTGGACTCTCTCACTATTATGTTAGATCCACTATGGACTGGACTCTCACTATTATGTTAGATCCACTATGGACTGGACTCTCACACTATTATGTTAGATCCACTATGGACTGGACTCTCACTATTATGTTAGACCCACTCAACGTCCATTGCACCGGTCTCCCCTAGATGACACATCTGCGGTCCTCTCCAAAGTTTAACCAAAAATTCAGATCCCTGATGCGGGATCTGAACCGGGGATGTTGTTGTGGCTTGTGCAGCCCTTTGAGACACTTGTGATTTAGGGCTATATAAATAAACATTGATTGATTGATTGATTGACAAACATGACTGGGTGTGTAGCAGCTGCACTATACTGAAGCAGAATGAGTCCAACACCGGCCAAAAACGTTAAAAATATATCCAAAACGGCAAACATTTATCCATGAAAATATAGGGAAGCTGCTGATGGTGTATTTTCAATGGAGAAGCAGATACCATAGAATTGCTGCAAATTATTATTGCATTAAAACTAGAAAACGACTGCAGTTATTAGTAATAGATTATTTTGTATGGGGGAGAGTATTTTTTAAAAAAATCAAAGATGTTAATTTTAGATACAAGTGTTTTGAGTTAAGAGATCAATCACTGAAATAATTAAGCTCTTAAATTGAGGTTCAGTACATTTTTATAATAATTCATTGTATTATGTTAGCCTTTTTCCATAATAGAATACATTCATTGTTTCAAACTCAGTAGACAATAACTCATATTGACAATGTGAAACATTATACATATTTGTTTTTCTTTTTGCAAATTCATTTAAACTAAAGAACTAAAAAAAAAAAAAAAAACAATAATCTACATAAGTTCTCACAGCCTTTGCTGGAAATTGTGATGTATCATCATCAAACCCTGTTTCCATATGAGTTGGGAAATTGTGTTAGATGTAAATATAAACAGAATACAATGATTTGCTAATTATTTTCAAGCCATATTCAGTTGAATATGCTACAAAGACAACATATTTGATGTTCAAACTGATAAACATTTTTTTTTTTGCAAATAATCATTAACTTTAGAATTTGATGCCAGCAACACGTGACAAAGAAGTTGGGAAAGACGGCAATAAATACTGATAAAGTTGAGGGATGCTCATCAAACACTTATTTGGAACATCCCACAGGTGTGCAGGCTAATTGGGAACAGGTGGGTGCCATGATTGGATATATAAACAGCTTCCCAAAAAATGCTCAGTCTTTCACAAGAAAGGATGGGGCGAGGTACACCCCTTTGTCCACAACTGCGTGAGCAAATAGTCAAACAGTTTAAGAACAACCTTTCTCAAAGTGCAATTGCAAGAAATTTAGGGATTTCAACATCTACGCTCCATAATATCATCAAAAGGTTCAGAGAATCTGGAGAAATCACTCCACGTAAGCGGCATGGCCGGAAACCAACATTGAAAGACCGTGACCTTCGATCCCTCAGATGGCACTGTATCAAAAACCGACATCAATCTCTAAAGGATATCACCACATGGGCTCAGGAACACTTCAGAAAACCACTGTCACTAAATACAGTTCGTCGCTACATCTGTAAGTGCAAGTTAAAGCTCTACTATGCAAAGCGAAAGCCATTTATCAACAACATCCAGAAACGCCGCTGGCTTCTCTGGGCTCGAGATCATCTAAGATGGACTGATGCAAAGTGGAAAAGTGTTCTGTGGTCTGACGAGTCCACATTTCAAATTTTTTGGGGAATTATTCGAAATTGTGTCATCCGGGACCAAAGGGGAAGCGAACCATCCAAACTATTATCGATGCAAAGTTCAAAAGCCAGCATCTGTGATGGTATGGGGGTGCATTAGTGGCCAAGGCATGGGTAACTTACACATCTGTGAAGGCACCATTAATGCTGAAAGGTACATACAGGTTTTGGAACAACATAAGTTGATTGGCAACACTAAATTGGCCCTAGTGTGTGAATGTGAGTGTGAGTGTTGTCTGTCTATCTGTGTTGGCCCTGCGATGAGGTGGCGACTTGTCCAGGGTGTACCCCGCCTTCCGCCCGATTGTAGCTGAGATAGGCGCCAGCGCCCCCCGCGACCCCGAAAGGGAATAAGCGGTAGAAAATGGATGGATGGATATGCTGCCTTCTTTTTCAAGGACGCCCCTGCTTATTTCAGCAAGACAATGCCAAGCCACATTCAGCACGTGTTACAACAGCGTGGCTTCGTAAAAAAAGAGTGCGGGTACTTTCCTGGCCCGCCTGCAGTCCAGACCTGTCTCCCATCGAAAATGTGCGGCGCATTATGAAGCGTAAAATATGACAGCGGAGACCCCGGACTGTTGAACGACTGAAGCTCTACATAAAACAAGAACGGGAAAGAATTCCACTTTCAAAGCTTCAACAATTAGTTTCCTCAGTTCCCAAACGTTTATTGAGTGTTGTTAAAATAAAAGGTGATGTAACACAGTGGTGAACATGCCCTTTCCCAACTACTTTGGCACGTGTTGCAGCCATGATAATTGAAGTTAATTATTATTTGCAAAAAAAATCATTGTATTGCGTTTATATTTACATCTAACACAATTTCCCAACTCATATGGAAACGGGGTTTGTTGTTTACTATTTTCCCTGCATATATGAAAGTGTACTAACTTTGGAGCGGGTGTAAACAGCCAGTCAGTGGAACAAAAACATTGAACATTCTTACCTTTTTAAAGCTACTTACCTATCGTGGTTTAGTTATCTCTTCAATAATCCAACAATTATAACTACAACTCTTGTGTCCCCTTCAAGGGCTTCTTGAGACACATCAAAAAAAATAATCCATCGGGCTCTGAATCAATGGCGGCGGGTTAATACACCGCCAGAGATGTTTATCACGCATAACTTACATTGGGAGCAGCGACAATTACGCACCGTCTTCATCTGCATGTCTTCGTCTTTTATGGCCCATGCGAGGCCTCCTGCTCAACGCTACTCAGCCGTTATAAATGTTTAAAAAATGACCTTTGGTAACGAGTTTGTCATTGTTTGATTCAGAAATATCAACCGGGCCATTATAGTGGCAGCTTTTTTTTTTTTTTTTTCTCTCCCCCCCCCCCCTTTCCAATCAATATACAATAGCGTATTAATATTTAATTTTTTATATGTCACTGTGTTATAAGACGGAAATGTGTTGTGAGGGCAGCAGCTGTTTATTTTCATGAGCGACAGAGAGAAAATGTACTGCACATCGTGTACACGCCGACATGTGATCTGCGGGGTGTGCGCTCTTTTACTGAACTGACTTGTCCTTGCCACTTTCTTAGTGGCCTGGAGGACTATTTTTGTCCTTTAAAGTAAAACAAAGTAAAAAATATTATAAAAAATTATATATTGAATTCCTCAGAGATGGCGGGTGTTGTTGATATTTGTGGTTCTGGTCTACCTCAAAAACCAACGTTGATTCATACAAATGGTATAGTTGACAAGAAGCACATCGGGTTTGTGTTTGTTTTCTTGACATTGCTTGTCTCCTGTCATGAAATCAGAATCCCGCCTGCAGCCTCTTTGTTTTTGCTCTTTAAAACTGGAACAATCAATGTTTATTGCTCGGGATATATTTTTAGGCAGGGTGGCACCTCCGTTTGTCCAAAGTTTGCCCCAGGTTTCAGCCTGCGGTCTTAAAGGCCTACTGAAATGAGATGTTCTTATTGAAACGGGGATAGCAGGTCCGTTCTATGTGTCATACTTGATCATTTCGCGATATTGCCATATTTTTGCTGAAAGTAGAGAACATTGACGATAAAGTTCGCAACTTTTGGTCGCTAATGAAAAAGCCTTGCCTGTACCGTGACGTCACGGGTTGTAGGGCTCCTCGCATCCTCACATTGTTTATAATCATAGCCTCCAGCAACAAGAGCTATTCAGACCAAAAAAGCGACAATTTCCCCATTAATTTGGGCGAGGATGAAAAATCCGTGGATGAGGAAAGTTAGAGTGAGGCACTAAAAAAAAGAAAAAGCGACGGCTCCGGGTGGAGGCGGTGTGAGCGTTTCAAAAGTATTGAGAAACATTTACTAGGATAAATCTGGAAAATCCCTTATCTGCTTATTGTGTTAATAGTATTTTAGTGAGATTGTAAAGTCATACCTGAAAGTCGGATGGCTGCGGTGAACGCCAGTGTCTCAGAGAGAAGCCGACGAGGAGCCAAGATCACAGCTGCCTTTTTGACAGCTACAGGAGAACGTCCCATAATCCACTGAAGTCTCCGGTAAGAGCCGGCAATTTTCCCATCCAAAAACTTGCTGGTTGACGTACAGAAAAATGTTCGAATGTGTTAAAGATTCACAACAAAAACAAAGAAACACCGGCTGTGTCTCGGTGCTAAATGCAGCTGCAATCCACCGCTTTCCACCGACAGCATTCTTCTTTATAGTCTCCATTATTAATTGAACAAATTGCAAAAGATTCGGGAACACAGATGTCCAGATTACTGTGTAATTATGCGATGAAAAGAGACTACTTTTAGTGGTGCTGGGCCACTATGTCCGCTACAACCCAAGACGTCACAAACACGCGTCATCATTCCGCGACGTTCAAAACAAGAAACTCCGCGGGAAGTTTAAAATTGTAATTTAGTAAACTAAAGCGGCCGTATTGGCATGTGTTGCAATGTTAATATTTCATCATTGATATATAAACTATCAGACTGCGTGGTCGCTAGTAGTGGGTTTTAGTAGGCCTTTAATGCTGAGAAGTACATACAGGTTTTGGAGCAACATATGTTGCCACCCAAGCAACTTATTTTTCATGGACGCCCCTGCTTATTTCAGCATGACAAGACAAAGCCATGTGTTACAACTGCGCGGCTTCATAGTAAAATAGTGCTGGTACTATATTGGCCTGCCTGTAGTCCATACCTGTCTCCCGTTGAAAATGTGTGGTGCATTATGAAGCCTAAAATACCACAACTAGTTGTTAAGTTGTAACACAGTGGCAAAAATCACAACTTTTTTGCAACGTGTTGGTGCTATTAAGTTCTAAGGCAGGGGTGTCAAACTCAAATACAGAGTGGCCCAAAATTTAAAACTGAACAAAGCCATGGGCCAAAGTTGAACAAATGAACCTTTTAATAGGGACCCAAACAAGTTTTGCATTAAATATTGAACAAGCAAGGCTTATATAACTTTAGTGACATGCAAAATCGAGCTTCAAATAATAATAATTCAACATATCAATGGCATGTCAAATAAAATGTAAATAAAAACTGAATGCCTCTTTTCTATTTGCAGCCTTCTGAAGTGAATATCAACATGAATTTTTTCCACAGGCTAATAATACGTTAGAAAATAAAATAACAATAATGAATGAATCAAACATTCAAGTAGCAAGAGAAAGTGCATGAATAAAACTTTTTTTGTTACACTGATTTGCTTTAACACTGAATATGGAACAAGCAACGCTTATATAACTTAACAGTGCAAAATCAACTTTCAAAAAACAAAAAAAAAACATCAATGTCATATTAAATAAAATTCAAATAAAACATTTAATGCCTCTTTTCTATTTGCAGCCTTCTAAATTAAATATCAACATTAACTTTTTCCCCAGGCTAATACATTTGAAAATAAAATAACAATGAGGCGGGTGGAGTTGGGGGGGAGGCATATATTGTAGTGTCCCAGAAGAGTTAGTGCTGCAAGGGGTTCTGGGTATTTGTTCTGTAGTGTTTATGTTCTGTTACTGTGCGGTTGTTCTTGTTTGGTGTGGGTTCACAGTCTGGCACATATTTCTAAGTGTTAAAGTTGTTTATACGGCCATCCTTAGTGTGACCTGTATGGCTGTTGACCAAGTATGCCTTGCATTCACTTGTGTGTGTGTGCACAACCCGCGTACATTATTTGGCTTGGCTGGCACGCTGTTTGTATGGAGGAAAAGCGGACGTGACGACAGGATGTAGAGGACGCTAAAAAGAGTGTCTACAAGGCACGCCCCCGATATTGTTGTCTGGGTGGAAATCGGGAGAATGGTAGCCCCGGGAAATTCTCTGGAGGGGCTCTAAACCTCGGGAGTCTCCCGGGAAAATCGGGAGGGTTGGCACAGGAGAGAGATTGAACCCTTTTGATTAAAACTGTCCAACAAAGTTTTGATTACTGCTCCGGTTTGGATTTTACGCGCCTTCAAAGAACCCCTATGCAAAGTTTCCTAAAAACTGTCATTTTTGCCTCTTTAAACTATAATTTGACCCCCTTAAAATGCTTCAAAGTGCAATTTAAAGCTCTACTATGCCAAGCGAAAGCCATTTATCAACAACATCCAGAAACGCAGATCTGTAATTTGAACCCCTTAACATGCTTCAAAACTCACCAAATTTTACACACGCATCAGGACTGGCAAAAATTGCCATCTAATAAAAAACCAAACCCCAAAAGTCAAAATTGCGCTCCAGCGCCCCCTAGGAAAAAAAACAGACAAAACTGCTTGTAACTTCTGTTGGGAATGTCGTAGAGACATGAAACCAAGACTTCTATGCAGGTCTGACTTAAACTAGGGCTCGGCAGCGGCCAAAGGCAGACCCGACCAACGCTGCTTGTAGCTTTAATGTTAATTTGTTATTGCCTCAGGGGCCAAATGAAATTACACGGCGGGCCAAATTTGGCCCGCGGGCCCGGAGTTTGACACCCATGTTGTAAGGTATTGATTATTGTAAAAAAAAATTAAGTTTCTCAGTTCGAACGTTAAATATCTTGTCTTCGCAGTCTATTCAATTGAATATAAGTTGAAAAGGATTTGCAAATCATAATATTCTGTTTTTATTTACCATTTACACATTGGCCACCTTTACTGGTTTTGGGTTCTCCAGAACACCTGAAACGTTCCTCAAGGCACCCTTTTAAGTCCTCATCTTTTCTGGCAGCCACACATTCAGATGCAGTCAGTAGTCATTTGAACAACTAAGTGGTGTCTTTTTCAACATACCATTTATTTACCATTTTACTTTCTACTAAAAGACAAGTTGCCTTGCATGTTCACTATTTTATTTAAGGACAAACTTGCAATAATAAACATATGTTTAATGTACCATAAAATTTTTTTTGTTAAAATAAACTAATTCATGCATTTTTCTTGTGGTCCCCTTTATTTAGAAAAGTATCGAAAAGCACCGAAAAGTATCAAAATATTGGTATGAGGACAACATTACTATCCATCCATCCATTTTCTACCGCTTATTCCCTGTTGGGGTCGCGGGTGCCTATCTCAGCTACAATCGGACGGAAGGCGGGGTACACCCTGGACAAGTTGCCACCTCATCACAGGGCCAACACACATAATATGTTTGCTATTTTATTTAAGAACAAACTTGCAATAATAAACATATGTTTAATGTACCCTAAGATTTTTTTTTGTTAAAATAAACTAAATATTGCATTTTTTTTGTGGTCCCCTTTATTTAGAAAAGTATCGAAAAGCACCTAAAACGTATCAAAATATCGGTATGAGGACAACATTACTATCCATCCATCCATTTTCTACCGCTTATTCCCTGTTGGGGGCGCTGGTGCCTATCTCAGCTACAATCGGATGGAAGGCAGGGTACACCCTGGACAAGTTGCCACCTCAACACAGGGCCAACACACATAATATGTTTGCTATTTTATTTACGGACAAACTTGCAATAATAAACATATGTTTAATGTACCATAAGATTTTTTTTTGTTAAAATAAACCAAATATTGAATTTTTTTTTGTGGTCCCCTTTATTTAGAAAAGTATCGAAAAGCACCGAAAAGTATCAAAATATCGGTATGAGGACAACATTACTATCCATCCATCCATTTTTCTACCGCTTATTCCCTGTTGGGGTCGCTGGTGCCTATCTCAGCTACAATCGGACGGAAGGCGGGGTACACCCTGGACAAGTTGCCACCTCAACACAGGGCCAACACACATAATATGCTCACTATTTTATTTAAGGACAAACTTGCAATAATAAACATATGTTTAATGTACCATAAGATTTTTTTTTGTTTAAATAAACTAAATATTGCATTTTTTTTGTGGTCCCCTTTATTTAGAAAAGTATCGAAAAGCACCTAAAACGTATCAAAATATCGGTATGAGGACAACATTACTATCCATCCATCCATTTTCTACCGCTTATTCCCTGTTGGGGTCGCTGGTGCCTATCTCAGCTACAATCGGACGGAAGGCGGGGTACACCCTGGACAAGTTGCCACCTCATCACAGGGCCAACACACATAATATGCTCACTATTTTATTTAAGGACAAACTTGCAATAATAAACATATGTTTAATGTACCATAAGATTTTTTTTGTTTAAATAAACCAAATAATGCATTTTTTTTGTAGTCCCCTTTATTTTGAAAAGTATCAAAAAGCACCGAAAGGTATCAAAATATCGGTATGAGGACAACATTACTATCCATCCATCCATTTTTCTACCGCTTATTCCCTGTTGGGGTCGCTGGTGCCTATCTCAGCTACAATCGGACGGAAGGCGGGGTACACCCTGGACAAGTTGCCACCTCATCACAGGGCCAACACACCTAATATGCTCACTATTTTATTTAAGAACAAACTTGCAATAATAAACATATGTTTAATGTACCATAAGATTTTTTTTGGTTAAAATAAACTAAATATTGCATTTTTTTTGTGGTCCCCTTTATTTAGAAAAGTATCGAAAAGCACCTAAAACGTATCAAAATATCGGTATGAGGACAACATTACTATCCATCCATCTATTTTCTACCGCTTATTCCCTGTTGGGGTCGCGGGGGGGCGCTGGCGCCTATCTCAGCTACAATCGGACGGAAGGCGGGGTACACCCTGGACAAGTCGCCACCTCATCACAGGGCCAACACACATAATATGTTTGCTATTTTATTTAAGGACAAACTTGCAATAATAAACATATGTTTAATGTACCATAAGATTTTTTTTTGTTAAAATAAACTAAATATTGCATTTTTTTTGTGGTCCCCTTTATTTAGAAAAGTATCGAAAAGCACCTAAAACGTATCAAAATATCGGTATGAGGACAACATTACTATCCATCCATCTATTTTCTACCGCTTATTCCCTGTTGGGGTCGCGGGGGGCGCTGGCGCCTATCTCAGCTACAATCGGACGGAAGGCGGGGTACACCCTGGACAAGTTGCCACCTCATCACAGGGCCAACACACATAATATGTTTGCTATTTTATTTAAGGACAAACTTGCACTAATAAACATATGTTTAATGTACTATAACATTTTTTTTTGTTAAAATAAACCAAATAATGCATTTTTTTTGTGGTCCCCTTTATTTAGAAAAGTATCGAAAAGCACCGAAAAGTATCAAAATATCGGTATTACGACAACACTACTAACTACTCAAGAAATAATATCCAAGTTTCGGTTTTATAAGTGTCCCCTGAGAAGATGTGAGGGGAGCATTTTACATACTGGAGGCCGATACAGCAGGGACGAGAGCAGATGTCAGTGACCCTAAAACCCTGTAATGATACCAAGTACAGGAGCGTATCTAGTCGATACCACTATGATTACATCAATATTTTTTGGCATCACAACAATTTTTTTTAAATGTATATTATGTTCATAAACTCAGGAAATATGTCCCTGGACACATGATGACTTTGAATATTACCAATGTATGATCCTGTAACGACTTGGTATCGGATTGATGCTCAAATTTGTGGTATCATCCAAAACCAATGTAAAGTATCCAAAAAAAAAAACAGAATAAGTGATTATTGCATTTTAACAGAAGCGTAGACGGAACATTTTAAAAGAGAAAGTAAACAGATATTAACAGTAAATGAACAAGTAGATTAATAATTCATTTTCTACCGCTTGTCCTTAATAATGTTGACTAAATAACTGAAGATAAATGACACAATATGTTACTGCATATGTCAGCAGCTAAATTAGGAGCCTTTGTTTGTTTACTTACTACTAAAAGACGAGTTGTCTTGTATGTCCATCCATCCATTTCCTACCGCTTGTCCCGTTCGGGGTCGCGGAAGGCGGCATACAGCCTGGACAAGTCGCCACCTCAACACAGGGCCAACACACATAATATGTTTGCTATTTTATTTAAGGACAAACTTGCAATAATAAACATATGTTTAATGTACCATAAGATTTTTTTTGTTAAAATAAACCAAATATTGCATTTTTTTTTGTGGTCCCCTTTATTTAGAAAAGTATCGAAAAGCACCTAAAACGTATCAAAATATCGGTATGAGGACAACATTACTATCCATCCATCCATTTTCTACCGCTTATTCCCTGTTGGGGTCGCTGGCGCCTATCTCAGCTACAATCGGACGGAAGGCGGGGTACACCCTGGACAAGTCGCCACCTCAACACAGGGCCAACACACATAATATGCTCACTATTTTATTTAAGAACAAACTTGCAATAATAAACATATGTTTAATGTACCATAACATTTTTTTTTTGTTAAAATAAACCAAATAATGCATTTTTTTTGTGGTCCCCTTTAGAAAAGTATCGAAAAGCACCGAAAGGTATCAAAATATCGGTATGAGGACAACATTACTATCCATCCATTTTCTACCGCTTATTCCCTGTTGGGGTCGCGGGGGGCGCTGGCGCCTATCTCAGCTACAATCGGACGGAAGGCGGGGTACACCCTGGACAAGTTGCCACCTTATCACAGGGCCAACACACATAATATGCTCACTATTTTATTTAAGAACAAACTTGCAATAATAAACATATGTTTAATGTACCATAACATTTTTTTTGTTAAAATAAACCAAATAATGCATTTTTCTTGTGGTCCCCTTTATTTAGAAAAGTATCGAAAAGCACCGAAAGGTATCAAAATATCGGTATGAGGACAACATTACTATCCATCCATCTATTTTCTACCGCTTATTCCCTGTTGGGGTCGCTGGTGCCTATCTCAGCTACAATCGGACGGAAGGCGGGGTACACCCTGGACAAGTTGCCACCTCATCACAGGGCCAACACACATAATATGTTTGCTATTTTATTTAAGGACAAACTTGCAATAATAAACATATGTTTAATGTACCCTAAGATTTTTTTTTGTTAAAATAAACTAAATATTGCATTTTTTTTGTGGTCCCCTTTATTTAGAAAAGTATCGAAAAGCACCTAAAACGTATCAAAATATCGGTATGAGGACAACACTACTATCCATCCATCTATTTTCTACCGCTTATTCCCTGTTGGGGTCGCTGGCGCCTATCTCAGCTACAATCGGACGGAAGGCGGGGTACACCCTGGACAAGTTGCCACCTCATCACAGGGCCAACACACATAATATGTTTGCTATTTTATTTAAGGACAAACTTGCAATAATAAACATATGTTTAATGTACCATAAGATTTTTTTTGTTTAAATAAACCAAATAATGCATTTTTTTTGTGGTCCCCTTTAGAAAAGTATCGAAAAGGACCGATAGGTATCAAAATATCGGTATGAGGACAACACTACTAACTACTCAAGAAATAATATCTAAGTTTCGGTTTTATAAGTGTCCCCTGAGAAGATGTGAGGGGAGCATTTTACATACTGGAGGCCGATACAGCAGGGACGAGAGCAGATGTCAGTGACCCTAAAATCCTGTAATGATACCAAGTACAGGAGCGTATCTAGTCGATACCACTATGATTACATCAATATTTTTTGGCATCACAACAATTTTTTTTAAATGTATATTATGTTCATAAACTCAGGAAATATGTCCCTGGACACATGATGACTTTGAATATTACCAATGTATGATCCTGTAACGACTTGGTATCGGATTGATGCTCAAATTTGTGGTATCATCCAAAACTAATGTAAAGTATCCAAAAAAAAAACAGAATAAGTGATTATTACATTTTAACAGAAGCGTAGACGGAACATTTTAAAAGAGAAAGTAAACAGATATTAACAGTAAATGAACAAGTAGATTAATAATTCATTTTCTACCGCTTGTCCTTAATAATGTTGACTAAATAACTGAAGATAAATGACACAATATGTTACTGCATATGTCAGCAGCTAAATTAGGAGCCTTTGTTTGTTTACTTACTACTAAAAGACGAGTTGTCTTGTATGTCCATCCATCCATTTCCTACCGCTTGTCCCGTTCGGGGTCGCGGAAGGTGCTGCGGAAGGCGGCGTACAGCCTGGACAAGTCGCCACCTCAACACAGGGCCAATACACATAATATGTTTGCTATTTTATTTAAGGACAAACTTGCAATAATAAACATATGTTTAATGTACCATAAAAAATTTTTTGTTTAAATAAACCAAATAATGCATTTTTTTTTGTGGTCCCCTTTATTTAGAAAAGTATCGAAAAGCACCGAAAGGTATCAAAATATTGGTATGAGGACAACATTACTATCCATCCATCCATTTTTCTACCGCTTATTCCCTGTTGGGGTCGCTGGTGCCTATCTCAGCTACAATCGGACGGAAGGCGGGGTACACCCTGGACAAGTTGCCACCTCAACACAGGGCCAACACACCTAATATGCTCACTATTTTATTTAAAAACAAACTTGCAATAATAAACATATGTTTAATGTACCCTAAGATTTTTTTTTGTTAAAATAAACTAAATATTGCATTTTTTTTGTGGTCCCCTTTATTTAGAAAAGTATCGAAAAGCACCTAAAACGTATCAAAATATCGGTATGAGGACAACATTACTATCCATCCATCTATTTTCTACCGCTTATTCCCTGTTGGGGTCGTGGGGGGCGCTGGCGCCTATCTCAGCTACAATCGGACGGAAGGCGGGGTACACCCTGGACAAGTTGCCACCTTATCACAGGGCCAACACACATAATATGTTTGCTATTTTATTTAAGGACAAACTTGCAATAATAAACATATGTTTAATGTACCATAACATTTTTTTTTGTTAAAATAAACCAAATAATGCATTTTTTTTGTGGTCCCCTTTATTTAGAAAAGTATCGAAAAGCACCGAAAAGTATCAAAATATCGGTATGAGGACAACATTACTATCCATCCATTTTCTACCGCTTATTCCCTGTTGGGGTCGCGGGGGGCGCTGGCGCCTATCTCAGCTACAATCGGACGGAAGGCGGGGTACACCCTGGACAAGTTGCCACCTTATCACAGGGCCAACACACATAATATGTTTGCTATTTTATTTAAGGACAAACTTGCAATAATAAACATATGTTTAATGTACCATAACATTTTTTTTTGTTAAAATAAACCAAATAATGCATTTTTTTTGTGGTCCCCTTTATTTAGAAAAGTATCGAAAAGCACCGAAAAGTATCAAAATATCGGTATGAGGACAACATTACTATCCATCCATTTTCTACCGCTTATTCCCTGTTGGGGTCGCGGGGGGCGCTGGCGCCTATCTCAGCTACAATCGGACGGAAGGTGGGGTACACCCTGGACAAGTCGCCACCTCATCACAGGGCCAACACACATGTTTGCTATTTTATTTAAGAACAAACTTGCAATAATAAACATATGTTTAATGTACCCCAAGATTTTTTTTTGTTAAAATAAACTAAATATTGCATTTTTTTTGTGGTCCCCTTTATTTAGAAAAGTATCGAAAAGCACCGAAAGGTATCAAAATATCGGTATGAGGACAACACTACTAACTACTCAAGAAATAATATCCAAGTTTCGGTTTTATAAGTGTCCCCTGAGAAGATGTGAGGGGAGCATTTTCCATACTGGAGGCCGATACAGCAGGGACGAGAGCAGATGTCAGTGACAGGTGAACACAAGTGCAGCCTCTTGACGATTCCACCGTATCGCCCGGACAGCGGATGGCGTGTTAAGACGTGCAATGGCGAGTAAACGAGGCGCACACGGACCTGCATCCCCGCCCTCCACTTTAGTGTGAATGAGTTTTAACCCTTTGTGGGCCAGAACGGGAGGAAGGATGCATAATCTTTGATCCCCAATGTTTCTGGAATGTTTAAAAAGGTCAATATGCTGATATTTTTGACAGCGCTTGACCTTTAGTAAAAAAAAAAAAAGTAACAAAACCATTGGAATTGAAATAACTTCTTTGTTTAGTTCTGCCAAATAATGTATCACAGTCAAAGCATGCTGTCTCCCGGCGGCGTCGGCCCATGAGTGACCGGACTGTTAATCCCGCGTATTGATCTGGTATCAAAAGGTGCTATTTAAATGCGGCGTATCGCTCCAGGAGCCGCAATCTGTCGGCCGGCTCCGTTTGGAGTCTGGCTGAATAACCCACGCCGGCCTTTTGTCCAGGTGGCCCCGGCATCTGGAGAGGCCGACTCACGGAAGCTGCGGGAAAAAGTCAGGCTTTATTTTCCATGTATCGGTTTTGTGGCGCAGATGACACAAAGTCGACCGACATGTCAGACATGAATCGTGTGTGCGTCTGATGAATTGGAAGCCGTCTGTCCCTGACAGTTTGGTTTTGTTTTAGTTTTTCTTCTGTGTATGTCTTTTTTTCCTGTCATTTACTGCTTTTCTCCCTGAGCGCTGTTTCCCCTCAGCTGCGGCTGATGGGCACCTGGCCACACCTGGTGTCAATCAGCCCGCGCTTATTATCGCTCCATTCTGTCCACTAAAGACGCTGAGATCATTATCCATGCGTTTGTTACGCCTCGTCTCGATTACTGTAACGTACTATTTTCGGGTCTCCCCATGTCTAGCATTAAAAGATTACAGTTGGTACAAAATGCGGCTGCTAGACTTTTGACAAGAACAAGAAAGTTTGATCACATTACGCCTGTACTGTATATACCTTTATATACATATATACATACATATATACCTATACTGGCTCACCTGCACTGGCTTCCTGTGCACTTAAGATGTGACTTTAAGGTTTTACTACTTACGTATAAAATACTACACGGTCTAGCTCCATCCTATCTTGCCGATTGTATTGTACCATATGTCCCGGCAAGAAATCTGCCTTCAAAGGACTCCGGCTTATTAGTGATTCCTAGAGCCCAAAAAAAGTCTGCGGGCTATAGAGCTTTTTCATTTCAGGCTCCAGTACTCTGGAATGCCCTCCCGGTAACAGTTCGAGATGCCACCTCAGTAGAAGCATTTAAGTCTCACCTTAAAACTCATTTGTATACTCTAGCCTTTAAATAGACTCCCTTTTTAGACCAGTTGATCTGCCGTTTCTTTTCTTTTTCTTCTATGTCCCACTCTCCTTTGTGGAGGGGGTCCGGTCCGATCCGGTGGCCATGTACTGCTTGCCTGTGTATCGGCTGGGGACATCTCTGCACTGCTGATCCGCCTCCGCTTGGGATGGTTTCCTGCTGGCTCCGCTGTGAACGGGACTCTCGCTGCTGTGTTGGATCCGCTTTGGACTGGACTCTCGCGACTGTGTTGGATCCATTATGGATTGAACTTTCACAGTATCATGTTAGACCCGCTCGACATCCATTGCTTTCCTCCTCTCCAAGGTTCTCATAGTCATCATTGTCACCGACGTCCCACTGGGTGTGAGTTTTTCCTTGCCCTTATGTGGGCCTACCGAGGATGTCGTAGTGGTTTGTGCAGCCCTTTGAGACACTAGTGATTTAGGGCTATATAAGTAAACATTGATTGATTGATTAAACCTGCTTTGTCCTCCAGTCAGGGCTGCATTATTGTCACCACTGCCTGTCAATGTCCATCCATCCATCCATTTTCTACCGCTTATTCCCTTTTGGGGTCGCGGGGGGCGCTGGCGCCTATCTCAGCTACAATCGGGCGGAAGGCAGGGTACACCCTGGACAAGTCGCCACCTCATCGCAGTGTCATTAATAATAAATAATAATGAATGGGTTGTACTTGTATAGCGCTTTTCTACATTCAAGGTACTCAAAGCGCTTTGACACTACTTCCACATTTACCCATTCACACACACATTCACCCACTGATGGAGGGAGCTGCCATGCAAGGCGCTAACCAGCACCCATCAGGAGCAAGGGTGAAGTGTCTTGCTCAGGACACAACGGACGAGACAAGGTTGGTACTAGGTTGGGATTGAACCAGGGACCCTCGGGTTGCGCACGGCCACTCTCCCACTGCGCCACGCCGTCCCTAGTAAGAATTATCGTTGTAGCTGTGTCTACTTCTGTTCACTCTGCTCATGTCATAGTTCCTTCGTGTCACAGTAAGGGTTTTTGTTTGTAGTCCACAGTTCGCATTTGTGCAAGTTTTTGTTCATAGCCAAGTTTGTTCTCCGCCTTGTGCGCGCCTTTTGTTTTTTCTTGCTTAAGTGGTAAATTACATCACGTTTTCCTATTCAATGCATCTTGGGGTTCGTCACAAACTAAACCTGACACCGGTATAGCTCGGTTGGTAGAGTGGCCGTGTCAGCAACTTGAGGGTTGCAGGTTCGATTCCCACTTCCGCCATCCTAGTCACTGCCGTTGTGTCCTTGGGCAAGACACTTTACCCACCTGCTCCCAGTGCCACCCACACTGGTTTGAATGTAACTTAGATATTGGGTTTCACTATGTAAAGCGCTTTGAGTCATTAGAGAAAAGCGCTATATAAATATAATTCACTTCACTTCACACCGTCACCACTTTGCATTCAACCGGGAGTTCAGTGGAGCGCCGACGTCCGCCAAGGTTGAACTTGGAACAAAACATTTGTACATTTGTTGTTTGTCCCAACTAGTCTTGTCCTGGTACCAAAATGCATTTTGATACTTTTCGAAATAAAGGGGACCACAAAAAAATTGCATTATTGGCTTTAAAAAATCTTAGGGTTGTCAAGACTTGGACTTGGGCGTGGATGTTTTTTTCCGACGCAAAGGAAAATTGGCAAGAGCGAGACGCAAATTTTTAGTACATGTTTATTTTTAAACACTATAACTAACAAAAAGGCAAACAAATGGCGCGCACAATGGCGGAGAACAAACTTGACTACTGACAACAAAAACTAGCACCAAGGCATGAAACACAAAAACTCAATAACTGTGACATACAAAACAAACTAAAACTTACGTGGCATGGACAGAATGATAATACAGCAATGGCATGGCATAACGGCAGTTGAGCTGACCACCTGGCAACTACAGGTTTAAATAATGAACATGATAAGTGCAAACAGGTGTGAGACATGAAGACAGGGGCGTGACATGAAGACAGGGTGAACACTAATGAGTTGGCATGGTAACAAAGAAAACAAGGAAGTGCAGGAACAGGAACTGAGTGTCCAAAAAAAATCAAACCAAACATGACAAAAACAAAACATGATCCCATGGGCGTGACAAGGGTACATTAAAAATCTTTATTATTGCAAGTTTGTCCTTAAATAAAATAGTAAACATACAAGACAACTTGTGTTTTAGTAGTAAGTAAACAAACAAAGGCTCCTAATTAGTCTGCTGACATATGCAGTAACATATTGTCATTTATCTACCTATTATTTTGTCAACATTATTAAGGACAATGGGAAGAAAATGAATAATCTACTTGTTCATTTACTGTTAATATCTGCCTATTTTCTCTTTTAACATAGTTGTGAGGAGGCGTGGCCTGCAGACCTGCAGCGAGGCGGGGCGCGCAATATTGGGATAGTGCAATACGGGAAGTGTGCGATACAGGGGGAGTGTAATTTGTGATCTCATAACCAACTGATATACCTACGCACAGTTCACTGTCGTCGCCGTGTGGTCGGATTGACTGTATACATGTATGTATTTAGGTAAAACTTTGGGTTAAGTTTAAGTTAATGGTCACCCACACACACTAAGTGCGGTGAAATGATCCTCTGCATTTGACCCGTCCCCAGAGGGGAGCAGTGAGCAGCAGCGGTGGACGCGCCCGGGAATTATTTGGTGATTTAACCACCTATTCCAACTCTTGATGCTGAGTGCCAAGCAGAGGGGTAATGGGTCCCATTTTTATTGTGCGTGGTATGACTCGGCCAGGGATTGAACTCACGACCTACTGATCTCAGGGCGGACACTCTAACCACTGAGCAGCTTGTTAATTTTTTTAATTCAATTTTATTTTTACTTAATTACATTTTTAGAAGAGGTGGTTTGCAATACAAAATGTATGTGATCTGTAACAGCATGTTGCTAACGTGAAAATTGCTAAATTGTTAAAAAATAAATACAAATCTGCAATGCGGTTAGGGACGAATGTACATCATTAATAATAACTTCATTAAATGTTCTAAACATGTTGAAGAACAATAAAAATGTCCACGTTAATCAATTCATGGTCACACTCGATTCCAGGTTCGATTCCCGCTTCCGCCATCCTAGTCACTGCCGTTGTGTCCTTGGGCAAGACACTTTACCCACCTGCTCCCAGTGCCACCCACACTGGTTTAAATCTAACTTAGATATTGGGTTTCGCTATGTAAAGTGCTTTGAGTCACTAGAGAAAAGCGCTATATAAATATAATTCACTTTACTTCATGTCATTAGCATCAAACATCATGATGTATTTATTTTAGAGATGTCCGATAATATCGGACTGCCGATGATATCGTCCGATAAATGCATTAAAATGTAATATCGGAAATGATCGGTATTGCTTTCAAAAAGTAACATTTATGACTTTTTAAAACGCCGCTGTACAGAGTGGTACACGGACGTAGGGAGAAGTAGAGAGCGCCAATAAACCTTTAAGATACAGCCTTTGCGTGCCTACGCAAGTGAATGCAAAGCATACTTGGTCAACAGCCACACAGGTCACACTGAGGATGACCGTATAAACGAATTTAACACTGTTACAAATATGCGCCACACTGTGAACCCACACCAAACAAGAGTGACAAACACATTTCGGGAGAACATCCGCACCGTAACACAACATAAACAGAACTACCCAGGATCCCTTGCAGCACTAACTCTTATGGGACGCTACAATATACACCCCCTGCAACCCCGCCCACCTCAACCTCCTCATGCTCTCTCAGGGAGGGCACGTCTTAAATTGAAAGCTGCTGTTTTGAGGCATGTTCAAAAAAATAATGCACTTTGTGACTTCAATAATAAATATGGCAGTGCCATGTTGGCATTTTTTTTCCATAATTTGAGTTGATTTATTTTTGGAAAACCTTGTTACATTGTTTAATGCATCCAGCGGGGCATCACAACAAAATTGGGCATAATAATGTGTTAATTCCACAACTGTATATATCGGTTGATATCGGAATCGGTAATTAAGAGTTGGACAATATCGGAGTATCGACAAAAAAGCCATTATCGGACATCTGTAGTTTATTTTGTACTTAATTACACATTAAAACTGTTAGTTCCAAAGTACTGTATATGTTGTAACATATACAGTATGTGTGATGCTTAGCTGGCATCGTGGTGCGGGTTTTGATCTCTCGTGGATGCAGTCGGAGAATGGACACAGCGTGAAGGTAAGAAGGAAGATTTATCTATGCTAAAGAACAAACGAAGAACAGAAATACTTGCACAAAGGCACTAAGGACAAAACCAACAGAACTAGCATGT
Organism: Nerophis ophidion; assembly: GCF_033978795.1. Lineage (NCBI taxonomy): Eukaryota > Metazoa > Chordata > Actinopteri > Syngnathiformes > Syngnathidae > Nerophis > Nerophis ophidion. The sequence continues at coordinate 3,474,451 of NC_084629.1, forward strand.
GAGCTAGAAAGAACAAAAGATGCTAGCATGTGAGCTAGGGAAATAAAGAAATGAGGGGAATAGCATGGAAGCTAAAGTACAAAAAGAGTTTTACCACAAGCGGGGATAGCGACGTCACCTGTTGCATTGAATAGCAAATGAGAATCCGAGAGCGAGTAACGAAAAAGGCAGGCTTGAGTAGAGACAGAAATTAGGAGGTTAGGTGTGCGTCGAAAACACAAGGCAAGTGACACTAATATGAAACTATGTCAACGGAACAAAACAGGAAGTGCCACCAGGAACTAAGGAAGTCAAATAACAACATGACGAGATACAAACCAGAACATGACATGATCCAAGTAGCGTATCATGACAGTGTGCCCTCGAAGCAAATCCCATAGGGGTGACGATTGGATGGTCAGCGCCTGAGAGTTGCGGTCTACCATCATGACCCCGAACTCTCTTCCCTTTGTTGCTAGATACCTCGAGATGTACTTTGTAATATGTATATGTGCTTTGCTATGGAGGTTTTTTTCCCACTCCAGACTGGGCCCCCTTAGGAGCCCAGTCTAGCTTGTATTTTTTTTTTACTCATCCTTCCCATCTTTTACGGGGCGCCATATGGCGTCCCATCGGCGTTCCTGTTCTGTAACCTTGTACACCAGGGGTCACCAACCTTTTTGAAAACAAGAGCTACTTCTTGGGTACTGATTAATGCCAAGGGCTACCAGTTTGATACACACTTTTTTTGCTCGATTTACCTTTAATAGATAAATATATATGTTTATAAAAATTGGTATTTCTGTCTGTCATTTCGTCATACATTTTTTTTCCTTTTACAGAAGGTTTTTTGTAGAGAATAAATGATGAAAAAAACACCTACCGTATTTTTCGGAGTATAAGTCGCGTTTTTTTTTGTTTTTTTTTTGTAGTTTGGCCGGGGGTAGTACTTGGCCAAACTATAAAAAAAAAGAAAAAAAAAGTTATTATTATTATTTTTTTTTTTTTAGTTTGGCCGGGTCTCACCCCCCCCCCCCCCCTCCCCCCGCTGAATTGTGGAGAAGACTGCGACTTCTAGTCCGAAAAATACGGTAATTGAACGGTTTAAAAGAGGAGAAAACACAGAAAAAAATGTAAATACAATTTTGAAACATAGTTTATCTTCAATTTCGACTCGTTAAAATTCAACCGAAAAAAATGAAGAGAAAAACTAGCTAATTCAAATTTTTTGAAAAAATAAAAAAAAGAATTTATGGAACATCATTAGTAATTTTTCCTGATTAGGATTAATTTTAGAATTTGATGACATGTTTTAAATAGGTTAAAATCCGATCTGCACTTTGTTAGAATATATAACAAATTGGACCAAGCTAGATTTCTAACAAAGACAAATGATTATTTCTTCTAGATTTTCAAGAATTAAAAAAATAAAATAAAATAAAAATACTTTAAAATAAGATTTAGATTTGATTCTACAGCTTTTCTAGATTTGCAAGAAAAAATTTAGAATTTTAATCACAAGTTTGAAGAAATATTTCACAAATATTCCTCGTCGAAAAAACAGAACCTAAAATGAAGAATTCAATCAAAATGTATTTATTATTCTTTATAATAAAAAAAAAATACTTGAAGATTGATTGAAATTGTCAAGAAAGAAGAGGAAGGAATTAAAAAGGTAAAAAGGTATATGTGTTTAAAAATCCTAAAATCATTTTTAAGGTTGTATTTTTTCTTTAAAATTGTCTTTCTGAAAGTTATAAGAAGCAAAGTAAAAAAACAAATAAGTGAAGACCAAGTCTTTAAAATATTTTCTTGGATTTTCAAATTCTATGAGTTTTTTCTCTCTTGGAATTAAAAATGTCAAGCAAAGCGAGACCAGCTCGCTAGTAAATAGATACAATTAAAAAAAAATAGAGGCAGCTCACTGGTAAGTGCTGCTATTTGAGCTATTTTTAGAACAGGCCAGCGGGCGACTCATCTGGTCTTTACGGGCGACCTGGGGCCCGCGGGCACCGCGTTGGTGACCCCTGTTTGTTTTTGTCTAATCTTGAACGGGGTTTGTGCTGAAAACAAAGTTTAGTTGTACTTGGTCAATGACAATAAAGATCTATCCTATCTATCTAACATATCCAGAGGTGGGTAGTAACGCGCTACATTTACTCCGTTACATCTACTTGAGTAACTTTTGGGATAAATTGTACTTCTAAGAGTAGTTTTTATGCAACATACTTTTACTTGAGTATATTTATAGAGAAGAAACGCTACTTTTACTCCGCTCCATTTATCTACATTCAGCTCGTTACGCGCTACTTTTTTTTTCTTTTCGATCTGTTAATGCACGCTTTGTTTGTTTTGATTTTGTCAGACATGCATTCAAAGTAGGAACTACACATGCCTGCGTTTCACCAATCACATGCAGACACTGGTGACGTTCGACCAATCAAACAAAACCAGGCGGTCACGTGACCGTCACACGTCGAATCCGACCAAAAAAAGTCGAAAAACATATTGGGGTGTTACTATTTAGTGGTCAATTGTGCGGAGTATGTACTGTACTGTGCAATCTACTAATAAAAGTATCTATCAATCAATCAAAAGTGTAAAGGAAAAAATACTTTATTTCAACCGTACTTCCCGTCAAAAGCCTAAAGACTGATCGCACAGTTCCTGTCTTCACAATAAAAGCGCCGCTCCATCGCGCCTGCACTAACAAAATAAGAGTCTCCGAAAGCCAGCGCAAACAAGCTAAGAAGCTACGGAGTTTGCCGCCAATGTATTTCTTGTAAAGTGTATAAAAATGAAGCTGGACAAATGAGATGCTAAAAACCAACGACTTTCATGTGGTATTAGACAGAAAAGAGGAACTTTTTTTTTCTCCTCCATTTGAAAATGTGGACATTATCAGCACTATACTGTCTGATTCCAATCAATGCAAGTCATCAGAATCAGGTAATACACCAACTTATATTTTTGTCTTCATTAAAGATAAGAATCTATGTGTTAAACATGCATGTATATTCATTAAAACACCTTTAACATGTCAACAAAAACGGCAAAATAAATAACTATAAATTATATACTGTATGTATATTTATATATATCTCTCTCTCTCTATATATATATAGATGATATGTGTGTGTATGTATATATGAAGTAGATCACCTCGACTTGGTCATTTATTAAGTAATTGATTAACGTTGAAAAACTTATTGGGGTGTTACCATTTAGTGGTCAATTGTGCGGAATATGTACTGTACTGTGCAATCTACTAATATAAGTTTCAATCAATCAATCAAAAGTGTAAAGGAAAAAAGACACTTTTTATTTCCACCGTACTTCCCGTCAAAAGCCTAAAGACTGATCGCACAGTTCCTGTCTTCACAATAAAAGCGCCGCTCCATCGCGCCTGCGCTAACAAAATAAGAGTCTCTGAAAGCCAGCGCAAACAAGCTAGCAAGCTACGGAGTTTGCCGCCAATGTATTTCTTGTAAAGTGGATAAAAACGAAGCCGGACAAATGAGATGTTAAAAACCAACGACTTTCATGTGGTATTAGACAGAAAAGAGGAACTTTTTTTTTCTCCTCCATTTGAAAATGTGGACGTTATCAGCACTTTACTGTCTGATTCCAATCAATGCAAGTCATCAGAATCAGGTAATACACCAACTTATATTCTTGTCTTTGTGAAAGATAGGAATCTATGTGTTAAACATGCATGTATATTCATTAAAACACCTTTAACGTGTCAACAAAAACGGCAAAATAAATAACTATAAATTATATACTGTATGTATATCTATATCTATATCTCTCTCTCTCTATATATATATATATGATATGTGTGTGTATGTATATATGAGGTAGATCACCTCGACTTGGTCATTTATTAAGTAATTGATTAACGTTGAAAAACTTATTGGGGTGTTACCATTTAGTGGTCAATTGTACGGAATATGTACTGTACTGTGCAATCTACTAATAAAAGTTTCAATCAATCAATCAAAAGTGTAAAGGAAAAAAGACACTTTTTTATTTCAACCGTACCTCCCGTCAAAAGCCTAAAGACTGATCGCACAGTTCCTGTCTACACAATAAAAGCGCCGCTCCATCGCGCCTGCGCTAACAAAATAAGAGTCTCTGAAAGCCAGCGCAAACAAGCTAAGAAGCTACGGAGTTTGCCGCCAATGTATTTCTTGTAAAGTGTATAAAAACAAAGCCGGATGCTAAAAACCAACGACTTTCATGTGGTATTAGACAGAAAAGAGGAACTTTTTTTTTTTCCTCCATTTGAAAATGTGGACATTATCAGCACTATACTGTCTGATTCCAATCAATGCAAGTCATCAGAATCAGGTAATACACCAACTTATATTCTTGTCTTCATGAAAGATAGGAATCTATATGTTAAACATGCATGTATATTCATTAAAACACCTTTAACATGTCAACAAAAACGGCAAAATAAATAACTATAAATTATATACTGTATGTATATTTATATATATATATCTCTCTCTCTCTATATATATATATATGATATGTGTGTGTATGTATATATGAGGTAGATCACCTCGACTTGGTCATTTATTAAGTAATTGATTAACGTTGAAAAACTTATCGGGGTGTTACCATTTAGTGGTCAATTGTGCGGAATATGTACTGTACTGTGCAATCTACTAATAAAAGTTTCAATCAATCAATCAAAAGTGTAAAGGAAAAAAGACACTTTTTTATTTCAACCGTACTTCCCGTCAAAAGCCTAAAGACTGATCGCACAGTTCCTGTCTTCACAATAAAAGCGCCGCTCCATCGCGCCTGCACTAACAAAATAAGAGTCTCCGAAAGCCAGCGCAAACAAGCTAAGAAGCTACGGAGTTTGCCGCCAATGTATTTCTTGTAAAGTGTATAAAAACGAAGCCGGACAAATAAGATGCCAAAAACCAACGACTTTCATGTGGTATTAGACAGAAAAGAGGAACTTTTTTTTTTTCCTCCATTTGAAAATGTGGACATTATCAGCACTATACTGTCTGATTCCAATCAATGCAAGTCATCAGAATCAGGTAATACACCAACTTATATTTTTGTCTTCATGAAAGATAGGAATCTATGTGTTAAACATGCATGTATATTCATTAAAACACCTTTAACATGTCAACAAAAACGGCAAAATAAATAACTATAAATTATATACTGTATGTATATTTATATATATATATATATATCTCTCTCTCTATATATATATATGATATGTGTGTGTATGTATATATGAGGTAGATCACCTCGACTTGGTCATTTATTAAGTAATTGATTAACGTTGAAAACTTATTGGGGTGTTACCATTTAGTGGTCGATTGTACGGAATATGTACTGTACTGTGCAATCTACTGATAAAAGTTTTAATCAATCAATCAATCAATCGATGGATGCCTACTGAGCCTATGGTGCTGTTAAGTTATTGTGGCTCAATTTTCCTTAATATTTTTATTTTAATGTATTATTATTTAATATATATTATTGTTTTAGTTGCTTAAGAGATATTCCTGGCTATGAATTTGCTCATTGCTATTTTTATGTTTTTGTGCATTATTTGTTTCCGTAATCATTAAACAAACAGGTTACTCATCAGTTACTCAGTACTTGAGTAGTTTTTTCACAACATACTTTTTACTTTTACTCAAGTAAATATTTGGATGACTACTCCTTACTTTTACTTGAGTAATAAATCTCTAAAGTAACAGTATTCTTACTTCAATCAATCAATCAATCAATCAATGTTTATTTATATAGCCCCAAATCACAAATGTCTCAAAGGACTGCACAAATCATTACGACTACAACATCCTCGGAAGAACCCACAAAAGGGCAAGGAAAACTCACACCCAGTGGGCAGGGAGAATTCACATCCAGTGGGACGCCAGTGACAATGCTGACTATGAGAAACCTTGGAGAGGACCTCAGATGTGGGCAACCCCCCCCCTCTAGGGGACCGAAAGCAATGGATGTCGAGCGGGTCTAACATGATACTGTGAAAGTTCAATCCATAGTGGCTCCAAGACAGCAGCAAGAGTCCCGTCCACAGGAAACTATCTCAAGCGGATCAGCAGCGTAGAGATGTCCCCAACCGATACAGGCGAGCGGTCCATCCTGGGTCCCGACGAGCGGTCCATCCTGGGTCTCGACTCTGGACAGTACTTGAGTACAATTTCTGGCTACTCTTCCCACCTCTGAACATATCAGACCTAGTACCTAGTCCTGTCTATTTATTCTAGATGTTTGTGACACAGTGGCAGTAATCCCCAACTCTCCCCGACTCGCTACTTCAATTCCGGCTCTGGTATTCCCGCACATGCATTAGATTGACCTCACATTAACCCAAATACATTTGATCTTTAAGAGCCATAAATTGGCTTTTGTCATTACCATAGGTTAATTACAGAGATTTGCTCTGTACCGTTGCTGCACTGAGATTGCAATAATAAGCGCCACACAAAAGCCATTCACGCTGCCTGCGCCAGCACTAAATGGGCATTGTTTTGATCTTGCTATTCCTGTCGGGAGTCGTGTTTGCCTTGCTCTATTATCAGCGCTCTCTACCTTGCCGCACTTGGGACACAGCAAGATTCTGCTGAGCCCAGCTCAAACCTTGCCCTTCCTGTCATTCTCTGCACAAGACGTCAGAGGAGGTGCAGCCCAGACGTGGACCTGATAGTTCTCAGTGCACTCCCAACATGCAAACACCTCAGAGAAGTTTGAAACTAAAACTGGCCTTGCCTTAGAGTCATCTGCCAGATCAGTCCGTCCTTGAAGGCCTACTAAAACCCACTACTAGCGACCACGCAGTCTGATAGTTTATATATCAATGATGAAATATTAACATTGCAACACATGCCAATACGGCCGCTTTAGTTTACTAAATTGCAATTTTAAATTTCGCACGGAAGTATCATGCTAAAATGACGTCACGCATTATAGAGGATATCTTGTTCCAGCACCGTTCCCAGCTATAAATCGTCTGTTTTCATCGCATAATCCCACAGTATTCTGGACGTCTGTGTTGCTGAATCTTTTGCAATTTGTTCAATGAATAATGGAGACGTCAAAGAAGAAAGCTGTAGGGAGGAAGCGGTGTATTGCGGCCGCCTTTAGCCACACAAACACAGCCGGTGTTTCTTTGTTTGTTGTGAAGCTTTAACACAGAGCGGTCAAGCGAACATGTTTCTCTAACGTCAACCAGCAATTTTTTGGATGGGAAAATTGTGATATTAGGTCGGCTCTTACCGGAGACTTCAGTGGATTATGGGAACAGGGCTGGGCAATAAAACAATAGCAATATATATCGCGATAGACATGCGATCAATATAAATAGAAAATGGGGTCGATGAAACGTTCGATAATTTCACTGAGTTCTGTTAGAAAAAAATAGTAAGAAACGCAGAGCCGGACCCGCACGGCATTCTGGGGGGTGTAGGCAAAGGAAGGGCTTTAGCCTCTGGACCAGGGGTGCCCACACTTTTTCTGCAGGCGAGCTACTTTTCAATTGACCAACTCGAGGGGATCTACCTCATTTATATATATCATTTATATTTATTTATTTATGAAAGAGATATTTTTGTAAACAAGTTAAGTGTGTTTAATGATAATACAAGCATGTGTAACACATATAGATGTCTTTCTTTCACAAAGACAAGAATATAAGTTGCTGTATTACCTGATTCTGATGACTTGCATTGATTGGAATCAGACAGTAATGATGATAACGCCCACATTTTCAAATGGAGGAGAAAAAAAGTGGTCCTTTCTGTACAATACCACATGAAAGTGGTTGGTTTTTGGCATCTAATTCATCCAGCTTCCATACACTTTACAAGAAAAACATTGGCGGCAAATTCCGTAGCTTGCTTGATTGACATTCACGGCACCCGAGGGTCTTGTGAGATGACGCTGGCTGCTGCCAGTTCATTATTATGAAAAAATGACAGAGAGGAAGGCCAGAAACACTTTTTATTTCAACAGACTTTCGCACCGTCCCTTCCATCAAAACTCCAAAGGCCGACTGCACATTTCCTATCTTCACAATAAAAGCCCTGCTTCATGCTGCCTGCGTTAACAAAATAAGAGTCTCAGAAAGCTGGCGTGCACAAGTGATGTGCACGCCAGCTTTCTGAGGGATCGCTTGTGCACGCCAGTTTTCCAAGACTCTGTATTTAGTTAGCGCAGGCAGCATGAAGCAGGGCTTTTATTGTGAAGATAGGAAATGTGCAGTCGGCCTTTAGAGTTTGGACGGAAGGTACGGCGCGAGAGTCTGTTGAAATAAAAAGTGTTTCTCGCCTTCCTCTCGGTCATATTTTCATAATAATGATCTTGCAGCAGCCAGCGTCATCTCACAAGACCCTCCGGTACCGTGAATGTCATTTAAGTGACGTCTTGGTGAAGATTGATGATCACTCATTTTTAGGTCTATTTTTTTTTTTTAAAGCCTGGCTGGAGATCGACTGACACACCCCCCGCGGTCCACTGGTAGCTCGCGATCGACGTAATGGGCACCCCTGCTCTAGACCTATCACGGCCGAGCCTGAACCGCAAGGCATTCTGGGAAATGCTAACAGGAAAAATAAAAAAAAGCAACGATTGATTGATACTTTTATTAGTAGATTGCACAGTACAGTACATATTCTGTACAATTGACCACTAAATGGTAACACCCGAATAAGTTTTTCAACTTGTTTAAGTCGGGGTCCACGTTAATCAACGAAACGGGAATATGAATGCGGCAGCACGAGAGGAAATTGTAAATAAAAAAGGAAACGTCACGTCACAAGTTCGGCAATATTTTGGATTTTTTTAAGTCCGATACGAGTCAGAGTAATACTGTCTGCAAATTTCGCAAGATCGTCATCCCGACCAAGTCTTGGAACACCCATCCATCCATTTCTACCGCTTATTCCCTTTTGGGGTCGCGGGGGGCGCTGGCGCCTATCTCAGCTACAATCGGGCGGAAGGAGGGGTACACCCTGGACAAGTCGCCACCTCATCGCAGGGCCAACACAGATAGACAGACAACATTCAAACACAAGGGCCAATTTAGTGTTGCCAATCAACCTATTCCCAGGTGCATGTTTTTGGAGGTGGGAGGAAGCCGGAGTACCCGGAGGGAACCCACGCAGTCACGGGGAGAACATGCAAACTCCACACAGAAAGATCCCGAGCCTGGATTCGAACCCAGGACTGCAGGAACTTGGTATTGTGAGGCAGACGCACTAACCCCTCTGCCACCGTGAAGCCCAACACGACACGACAAACTTATTTTACCACCTGAGCCGCAGCCACAAAACAGCACCGAAGCGGCAACAACACACCACCATCGAGAGGCACTCGGCAGCAGTGCCATGCGACTAAAATTCTAAACATTATAAAGAAATAAGGGATGCAGGGGTGTATCAATTAGCGAAGGACATAGTTGAGAAGTCTGGGTAAGCATTTATTTAATGTCAATATTTGCACATCGACCAGTATTTTCATTTATTTGACTGTTTTTCTTAATGCTGACTTCGTTCTAAAGGTTAAATTTACAATAAAAGTATTTAAATTCAGCCTTTTTTCTCTTTATTTAGAATAGTTTTTGGGGTTTTCTTAATCAATAATTATCGATATCGACTGATATGAAACACTTATATCGTGATACATTTTTTAGTCATATCGCCCAGCCCTATATGGGACCTCCTCCTGTAGCTGTCAAAAAGGCAGCTGTGATCTTGGCTCCTCGGCTTCTCTCAGAGACACTGGCGTTCACCGCAGCCATCCGACTTTCAGGTATGACTTTACAATCTCACTAAAACACTATTAACACAATAAGCAGATAAGGGATCTTCCAGAATTATCCTAGTAAATGTGTCTAATTACATCTGAAACGTCGTCTTTTCTTCTTTTTTTTTCTAGTACTTCACTCTAAACGTCCTCATCCACGAATCTATCATCCTCGTTCAATTTAACGGGGAAATTGTCGCTTTCTCGGTCCGAATAGCTCTAGCTACTGCTGGCTATGATTATAAACAATGTGAGGATGTGAGGAGCCCTACAACCCGTGACGTCACGCACACATCGTCTGCTACTTCCGGTACAGGCAAGGCTATTTTATTAGCGACCGAAAGTTGCAAACTTTATCGTGGATGTTCTCTACTAAATCCTTTCAGCAAAAATATGGCAATATGGCGAAATGATCAAGTATGACACGTAGAATGGACCTGCTATCCCCGTTTAAATCAGAAAATCTCATTTCAGTAGGCTTTTAAACATGCATTCTAGGACACTTATTCATTGTCGATTTGAGGAAATCGGAAATAACGAACATTGTACAAAACTGTTGGGATTTAACTATTTATTATTACTGGTGCCCTTCAAATCAAAACAGTTGTTTGATGATCCCCGAGTCCAAGTCCTGTGGAATGTATTAAGGTCTCATGTGACAGGATAGGACTTTTATCAGTGGTGTGCCGTCTCTGCTGGCTTAACATAGCCAGAAATCGTGTTCATAATAAAAGATAAAAGTCATTTTCAATGCACTGTCCCTAAATATATAAGGGTTCCGTATTTAAATGCTAATTCATTTAAAACCTCTTCTCACTCCAGCACTTACCAAAGGCATGCGGTAAATTTAAGCCTGCGCTTAAAAATTTGAGTGTGATGTAAGGATACCATCATGAATAGAACATTTAATTAAAAAAAAGGTTATTATGGTCTTACCTTTACTCATAAATGAAGTCCATGCGCAGCTCCTTCTGATCAAAAACATCGATAACCTGTTTATAGAAGTCTTCCTTATCTTTCTTCAGTTTTAAAAGTCTCTCTGTCTTGATGGAGATCTTCTTTTATTACCTCCTGCTTCGATTGAAAGTCCAGTTTAGAAAACTGTTTTATTTTAGATATGTCATCCTCCATGTTAAAAGTGCAAGCGGGAGGAAAAAATAAACGATGGCTGCTTGTTGTCACTTCTTCTGCAGCCGAGTAGTCGCAAGGATCACTAGCGCCCTCTACCACCAGGAGGCGGGAGTCATTTAATGACTCATATTCGACACACGCAGCTACGGTATATTAATAAAACAGAGCTGCTTACTGTTCTTTTTAGCATATTCAATAGCTCTGACCTTAAATCCTACTGAATAACTTTTAATCTTCTTCCCTTTATGCGATGGCCCTAGTGTGTGAATGTGAGTGTGAATGTTGTCTGTCTATCTGTGTTGGCCCTGCGATGAGGTGGCGACTTGTCCAGGGTGTACCCTGCCTTCCGCCCGATTGTAGCTGAGATAGGCGCCAGCGACCCCGAAAGGGAATAAGCGGTAGATAATGAATGGATGGATGGATGGAATCAGCCTCCTCCATTTTGAAAATGACCCGGCGGAAATTCTAGGCATATGCTAATTATTTGGCGAAACGAGTTTGTTCCGGCGGAAATTCTCGACATGCGCTAATAAAAATAATATTTTGCAAAACGAGTCTGACCCGGCGTTAATGCTAAGCATGCGCTAATTATCTTGCAAAACGAGTAGTAGTAATTCTAGTCAGGTGCATACTACATACCCGGCGGCAATTCAAGGCAATACGGTAGACGCTTTTCGACCCCAAAAGGGACAAGCGGTAGAAAATGGATGGATGGATGGATATGGCACATAAACCAGCATCCTTTCATTCCACCTTCCTTTTTTTTTTTTTTTTGCCAGTTGGTGACAATGATGAATGCCAAACATGAAACACATTAATGCAGCGCATTCCATGTCAACGCCAGGTCTTTTCTTTTCTTTTTTTCCAGCCACCATGTCAAGTTAAACAAACAAGATCAAGCCAAAGCAAAATGGTAATTGACCCTCCAGAGATGCCGTCCCTGCTACTGCTGCCAGGGGTCAAAAGGTCCCGTATTCCTCTAATAGACTTCGATGGACGGACCCCTTTTGACGAATCTATTGTAGTCAGCGTTAAAATGGACGCAGTGAACTTTTTATGTTAAAGCCAGCGTCTCCTCCTACTCGCCCCCTCACATTCTGTAGGTGAGTGATAATGAGAACGTGAAATGTGTTAGATTGTTTCCCTTTATGAAGCTTTATCAGCATCATGATGACATGGGCTTAACACGTGTGAGATGTCAGATGATACTAAGGTGTGAAGGTCTCTGACACTCTGGTAACATGCAGTGTGGAAATCCAGCGAATTAGGACTTTGATTTTGAACTTGATTCCACATGGTGTTCCTTTTCCTACCGTAGGGGTTTCCGTACAACTCGAGGCATCATAGACAAGGATATTTTGTTCTATAGCTTCCGTGCGTTTTGTACTTTTGTGTGCGTTAAAGTGCATCCGGCAGTGGAGGCTCCTCTACGAGGTCTTGGGGCACTAGGAGGTTTACCCCTTAACTGCTGTTACCCCAGGTTGCCCTTGGCAAAGGCGTAGAACCAGACTGCCCCCTAGCCAGGGATATGGTGAAGACCTCAGCGGCGGATCAATCAATCAATCAATGTTTATATATATAGGTGTCAGATTCAAACACCGATGACATCTATTAAACAGACAAGAAGCAAGGAATCAAGCAGAGACAGAGTTCAATTTAGCTCATGAGGAGAACGCATGGCGCTGCACTGCAAAAAGTATGTGTTCAAAAACAATAAATTAAAATAATACAAAAATTAGGGTTATTTTATTTGAACGAAGCAAAATTATCTGCCAATAGAACAAGAACATTTGGCTTGTCAAAACTTTCCAAAACAAGTAAAATGAGCTAACCTCAATGAACCCAAAAATACCTTCAAATAAGTATATTCTCACTAATAACAACTGTACTACTATATGAGTACGTATTTTCTATTGCTTCATTGAAAATAAACCATAGAAGTCCATTTGGCTGTCATTTGTTTTAATATGAGAAAAGTTGGAAAAGTCGGTAAAAGTCCCAAAAATGTTCATAATACCTACCCAGGTTCGAGTCCCACAAAATCTGCTGCCGCCAGCCAGGATGCCCAGAGTGTCTAAAACGTGCCCAGGAAGGCAGGGAGAAAAGTGAAAAGATTCGGTAAATGTTCAAAAATCACACTCGGATTCGAGTGCCACAAGTCTTAAGACCTGTGGCACTCCATGTAGGACTCGAAACTGGGTAGGTATTTTGAACATTTTTGGGACTTTTGCAGACTTTTCCAACTTTTAGTTCCCCCCACCCCTGGGTGTGTTATGGACATTTTGGGCATCCTGGGGCTTGTGCGGCCGGCGGCGGGACTTGTGGGACTCGAACCTGGGTAGGTATTTTGAACATTTTTGCGAACTTTTGTCATTTTTAAGCTCCACTTCCCGTGGGACTTAGCCGGGTGCATTTTGGACATGTTTTGCATCCCGGGACTTGTTTGGCTGACGGCGAGACTCATGGGACTGGAACCCGGGGAGCTTTTTTGGACAAAATTGGTACTTTTGACCATTTTAGCCACCTTTTCCCCTTTTCTTCCCCGCCTTCCTGTGCACCATTGCTGGTTGTGTTTTGGACATTTGGACAAAAATACTTTCAAGCATGTTTTACTCAATATAGGTCATCAAATCTCAGCAACAAGCTGTAATATCTTACTGAGATCATTTAGGACCAAAACCCTTAAAACAAGTAAAACACTAACATAAAATCTGCTCAGTGAGAAGAATAAACTTATCAGACAGGAAATAAGCAAATATCATCCTTATTTCAGATATTTTATCTTACTTAGATTTCAATTTTTGCAGTGTGCACACTTAGTCACAGTCTCGCCCTACACTCGCTCCGGCGTCCCTCTTTTTGTTCAGAGTTCAATAGTCAATATCACTGAGCCCGCCTCTAAAAGGAGTGGTCACATAAATTATGCAAAGCAGGTTCATGACGCACAGTACGTGACGGAATGGGCTGGGGGCCCTGTGATCTCGCTTTGTCCCCGCTTCGTCTGCGTATTGTCATCTTATCTTCGTTGAGGTCCTTAAGGCCTTGGCTGTTAGCGGGCTAAAACAAAGATAACATCTGTGGCTGAGGCTACCCCTCAGACAAGAAGTTTTGTCCTTGCACAGATAGAAAAAGTACAGCTTGAGCGCAGTGGCTAATATCCAAAGCAACGGACTTTAAGCATACTAAAGTTAGTGTGATAAAATATACATAATTATTCTAACAATAGCCCTAAATCACAAGTGTCTCAAAAACCTGCACGAGCCACGACGACATCCTCGGTTCAGAGCCCACATTAGGGCAAGGAAAAACTCACAACCCAGTGGGATGTCAATGCAAATGACTATGAGAAACCTTGGGGAGACCGGATGCAATGGATGTCGAGTGGGTCCAACACAACATTGTGAAAGTCCAGTCCATAGTGGGGCAGCACGGTGTAACAGGCGTTAGTAAATGTGCCTCAAAATACGAAGGTCCTGAGTTGTACTGGGTTCAATCCCGGGTTCGGGATCTTTCTGTGTGGAGTTCGCATGTCCTCCCCGAGACTGCGTGGGTTCCCTCCGGGTACTCCGCCAAAGACATGCACCTGGGGATAGGTTGATTGTCAACACTTAATTGGCCCTAGTGTGTGAATGTTGTCTGTCTATCTGTGTTGGCTCTGCGATGAGGTGGCGACTTGTCCAGGGTGTACTCCGCCTTCCGCCCGAATGTAGCTGAGATAGGACGGGACAAGCGGTAGGGTCTCCAGTCGTCTTGGACTCCATGCCACTGGACCCGGACCCGGATTTGCCAAGGATCGTTTGGTGACTGTCTGTGCAGCAGTCTCTGGTCTGACGAGTCCACATTTCAAATTAGATTTGGAAACTGTGAACGTGGTGTCCTCCGGAACAAAGAAAGAAAATAACCATCCGGATTGTTGAAGACGCAAAGTTCAAAATCCAGCATGTGTGATGGTATGGGGGTGCATTAGTGCCCAAGGCATGGGTAACTTACACATCTGTGAAGGCACCATAAATGCTGAAAGGTACATACAGGTTTTGGAGCAACATATGTTGTCATCAAAGCAACGTTGTCATGGACGCCCCTGCTTATTTTAGCAAGACAATGCCATGCCACGTGTTACAACAATGTGGCTTCGTAGTAAAGGAGTGCGGGTACTTTTCTGGCCCACCTGCACTGAAGACCTGTCTCCCATCGTATTATGAAGCGTAAAATACGACAGCAGAGACCCCGGACTGTTGAAGGACTGAAGCTCTACATAAAACAAGAATGGGAAAGAATTCCACTTTCAAAGCTTCAACAATTAGTTTCCTCAGTTCCCAAACGTTTATTGAGTGTTGTTAAAAGAAAAGGTGATGTAACACAGTGGTGAACATGCCCTTTCCCAACTACTTTGGAACATGTTGCAGCCATGAAATTCTGAGTTAATTATTATTTGCAAAAAAAAAATAAAGTTTATGAGTTTGAACATCAAATATGTTGTCTTTGTAGCATATTCAACTGAATATGGGTTGAAAAGGATTTGCAAATCATTGTATTCTGTTTATATTTACATCTAACACAATTTCCCAACTCATATGGAAACAGGGTTTGTATAAATACAGTCTATTATACAGCATTATTTATTTATTTTATTATTTTGATGCTTTATTTGCTACTTCTGCCTTTTTCTGATTAACTTTTAATTACTTTCATGCTACTTTTGTTTTTTTATGTTCACCTTTCAATGCTTTCCTTGCTATTTTTACCTTTTTGGGATTAATTTTTGATGCTTTACTTTCTACTTCTGCCTTTTATTGATTACTCTTTAATGACTGTTTTGCTGCGTTTGTCTTTTTAGGTTTACCTTTCGATGCTTTCCTAACTACTTTTGCCTTTTTAGGATTATTTTTTGATGCTTTACTTGCTACATTTGCATTTTACTGATTACCTTTTAATGACTGTTTTGCTGCGTTTGTCTTTTTAGGTTTACCTTTCGATGCTTTCCTTGCTACTTTTTCCTTTTTGGGATTAAATTTTGATGCTTTACTTGCTACTTCTGGCCTTTTCTGATTACCTCTTAATGACTTTCTTGCTGCTTTTTGTCTTTTTAGGTTTAGGTTTTAATGCTTATTTCTTTACTACTTTTTGGGATTAAATTTTGATGCTTTACTTGCTACTTCTGGCCTTTTCTTATTACCTTTTAATGACTTTCTTGCTGCTTTTTGTCTTTTTAGGTTTAGGTTTTAATGCTTATTTCCTTGCTACTTTTTGGGATTAAATTTTGATGCTTTACTTGCTACTTCTGACCTTTTCTTATTACCTTTTAATGACTTTCTTGCTGCTTTTTGTCTTTTTAGGTTTACCTTTTGATGCTTATTTCTTTACTACTTTTTGGGATTACATTTTGATTCTTTACTTGCTACTTCTGGCCTTTTACTGATTACCTTTTAATGATTTTCTTGCTGCTTTTTGTCTTTCTAGGTTTAGGTTTAAATGCTTATTTCCTTGCTACTTTTTCCTTTTTGGGATTAAATTTTGATGCTTTACTTTCTACTTCTGACCTTTTCTGATTACCTTTTAATGGATTTCTTGCTGCTTTTGTCTTTTTAGGTTTACCTTACAATGCTTTCCTTGCTACTTTTGCCTCTTTGGGACTAATTTGTGATGCTTTACTTGCTACTTCCGCCTTTTTCTGATTACCTTTCAATGGTCCTAATGGGAAAAGCGGTAGGAAATGGATGGATGGATGGACTTTCTTGCTGCTTTTGCCTTTCTGGGATTAACTTTCGAAGCTTTCCATGCTACTTTTGCATTTCTGGAATTACCTTTTGAGGCTTTACTGGTGCTTTTGCCTTTTTCTGATTACCGAGTAATGACTTTCTTGCACCGAGGGAGGTGTTTAGGCCACGCCCAACCGGTAGGAGGCCACGGGGAAGACCCAGGACACGTTGGGAAGACTATGTCTCCCGGCTGGCCTGGGAACGCCTCGGGATCCCCCGGGAAGAGCTAGACGACGTGGCTGGGGAGAGGGAAGTCTGGGCTTCCCTGCTTAGGCTGCTACCCCCGCGACCCAACCTCGGATAAGCGGAAGAAGATAGATGGATGGATGGATGGATGGACTTTCTGGCAGCTTTTGTCTTTTTAGGTTTACCTTTTGATGCTTTCCTTTGCTACTTTTGCATTTTTTTGATTACCTTTCAATGCCTTACTTAAATAAATGATAAATGGGTTGTACTTGTATAGCGCTTTTCTACCTTCAAGGTACTCAAAGCGCTTTGACACTACTTCCACATTTACCCATTCACACACACATTCACACACTGATGGAGGGAGCTGCCATGCAAGGCGCCAACCAGCACCCATCAGGAGCAAGGGTGAAGTGTCTTGCTCAGGACACAACGGACGTGACGAGGTTGGTTCTAGGTGGGATTTGAACCAGTGACCCTCGGGTTGCGCACGGCCACTCTCCCACTGCGCCACGCCGTCCCTAACAAACTTACTTGCTGCTATTTTTTTTATTTCTATTACCTTTTCCTGCCTTTCTTAAATGAATGAATTAGTTTTTTTTGGAGAAGCAAGTCAAGTGACGTTTGGGAAGAAACCATTTTAAAGCTCACACAAATTCACTTTTCTTAAATGTTGATAAACTGCTGTCAAATTGGAGCATTTTTTCCGTAAAAAAAATCCCTTACAGCTCATTCAGTCCGTGCCACATTTAAGAAAGATGTCTTGAAACACCCGGTTGGAAGGGTGAATAAGACTGGAGCCGAGAGCTGTAATTGTGTCGCACTTTATTAAGTCGACTGGCATGTTGTGTTTGTTGCTGGCTTTCAATTTCTGTATCTGTCTGTGCAGTTGGTGTTTTTATTACCAGCAATTTACTACCTGGGTTTTGTGCGCCTGGCCACTTGCGTTTATAGAGTAATAAGGGAATGTATTTAATGTGCCCTGCTTTCGGTCGCGGTGTGGATTGTGGACATGAATCACGGGGGTTGATTAAACCGTACTGTCCCAGGCTATTACGCGTGCTTAATTTCATACCGACTATAAATAAAGCAATTATTTTCTTATGCACACTGTCAAAGTTAAGACCTAATGTGTTTGGATGTGGCGAGACAATTGTGGATGAAGGCTGTTTCAAAGACGTATCGTGCATCTGCAGCTCCCATCTGGTTAATCCACTGCTCGTGTCGACTGGGGCTCCTTCTATTAATAGCGCGGTGGCGTTTTGGTTTTAACAAAGCCTCCAACTACACAAACGTGCGTCGGGTGCACTTGTGAGACTGGTCAAGCCAGGGAGTTCCGATGCATGGTTGTGGTGGCTAATCTACAGATTGTTGTGGACTGCCACTCGGGGATCATGCAAGGCCAAAGTCCTCCAAAGAAGAGTGAAATCCTCAAGACCGAGTATGTGGGAGGGCTTATCCTGAGGTCTGCTGCCAATGGGAACGCTGGAGGATACTTCTTCTTCAGTAGATTATTGCCCTTACTTCTAATCTTCATTCAGTTGCCCACAGTTCTATCTTCATCCAGACCGACGCAAAGAATAAGCAGCTGGTTGCAAATAAACATCTGCGAGGTTTGATTCCTGTGTTTGTTTGCATCGATTCAGGTTTGTTGTATTTGGAACTGACCTCACTCATAGGAAAGAATGCAAACATAAAGCTGAGATAGGCTCCAGCGCCCCCCGCAACCCCTAAGGGAATTAGCGGTAGAAAATGGATGGATGGATAAATAATCGGTTGCTGAGTCAAACTGTAACCATCATTAACTAACAGGTAGGTTGGTCTTTGTTGTCATTGCAGAAGTCCAACAAAACGTTATTTTCAGCACAAACCCGTTCAAGATTAGACAGACAAACAGTGTACAAGACTACAGAACATGAACGCTGATGGGTCGCCACCGAGAGTCCAGTCCATAGTGGATCTAACATAATAGTGAGAGTCCAGTCCACAGTGGATCTAACATAACAGTGAGAGGCCAGTCCATAGTGGATCTAACATAATAGTGAGAGTCCAGTCCATAGTGGATCTAACATAATAGTGTGAGAGTCCAGTCCATAGTGGATCTAACATAATAGTGAGAGTCCAGTCCATAGTGGATCTAACATAATAGTGAGAGTCCAGTCCATAGTGGATCTAACATAATAGTGTGAGAGTCCAGTCCATAGTGGATCTAACATGATAGTGACAGTCCAGTCCATAGTGGATCTAACATAATAGTGACAGTCCAGTCCATAGTGGATCTAGCATAATAGCAAGAGTCCAGTCCATAGTGGATCTAACATAATAGCATGAGCGTCCAGTTCATAGTGGATCTAGCATAATAGTGTGAGAGTCCAGTCCATAGGGGATCAAACATAATAGCATGAGCGTCCAGTTCATAGTGGATCTGGCATAATATTGGGAGAGTCCAGTCCATAGTGGATCTAACATAATAGTGAGAGTCCAGTCCAAAGTGGATGCAACATAATAGTGTGAGAGTCCAGTCCATAGTGGATCTAACATGATAGTGAGAGTCCAGTCCATAGTGGATCTAACATAATAGTGAGAGTCCAGTCCATAGTGGATCTAACATAATAGTGAGAGTCCAGTCCATAGTGGATCTAATATAATAGTGAGAGTCCAGTCCATAGTGGATCTAGCATAATAGCAAGAGTCCAGTCCATAGTGGATCTAACATAATAGTGAGAGTCCAGTCCATAGTGGATCTAACATAATAGTGAGAGTCCAGTCCATAGTGGATCTAACATAATAGTGAGAGTCCAGTCCATAGTGGATCTAGCATAATAGCAAGAGTCCAGTCCATAGTGGATCTAGCATAATAGTGTGAGAGTCCAGTCCATAGGGGATCAAACATAATAGCATGAGCGTCCAGTTCATAGTGGATCTGGCATAATATTGGGAGAGTCCAGTCCACAGTGGATCTAACATAATAGTGTGAGAGTCCAGTCCATAGTGGATCTAACATAATAGTGAGAGTCCAGTCCATAATAGATCCAACATGATAGTGAGAGCCCAGTCCATAGTGGATCTAACATAATAGTGAGAGTCCAGTCCAGAGTGGATCTAATATAATAGTGTGAGAGTCCAGTCCATAGTGGATCTAACATAATAGTGAGAGTCCAGTCCATAGTGGATCTAACATAATAGTGAGAGTCCAGTCCATAGTGGATCTAACATAATAGTGAGAGTCCAGTCCATAGTGGATCTAACATAATAGTGTGAGAGTCCAGTCCATAGTGGATCTAACATAATAGTGTGAGAGTCCAGTCCATAGTGGATCTAACATAATAGTGTGAAAGTCCAGTCCATAGTGGATCTAAAATAATAGTGAGAGTCCAGTCCATAGTGGATCTAACATAATAGTGTGAGAGTCCAGTCCATAGTGGATCTAACATAATAGTGTGAGAGTCCAGTCCATAGTGGATCTAACATAATAGTGAGAGTCCAGTCCATAGTGGATCTAATATAATAGTGTGAGAGTCCAGTCCATAGTGGATCTAACATAATAGTGAGAGTCCAGTCCATAGTGGATCTAACATAATAGTGAGAGTCCAGTCCATAGTGGATCTAACATAATAGTGAGAGTCCAGTCCATAGTGGATCTAACATAATAGTGAGAGTCCAGTCCATAGTGGATCTAACATAATAGTGAGAGTCCAGTCCATAGTGGATCTAATATAATAGTGAGAGTCCAGTCCATAGTGGATCTAATATAATAGTGAGAGTCCAGTCCATAGTGGATCTAACATAATAGTGTGAGAGTCCAGTCCATAGTGGATCTAACATAATAGTGACAGTCCAGTCCATAGTGGATCTAGCATAATAGCAAGAGTCCAGTCCATAGTGGATCTAGCATAATAGTGTGAGAGTCCAGTCCATAGGGGATCAAACATAATAGTGACAGTCCAGTCCATAGTGGATCTAGCATAATAGCAAGAGTCCAGTTCATAGTGGATCTGGCATAATATTGGGAGAGTCCAGTCCATAGTGGATCTAACATAATAGTGACAGTCCAGTCCATAGTGGATCTAGCATAATAGCAAGAGTCCAGTTCATAGTGGATCTGGCATAATATTGGGAGAGTCCAGTCCATAGTGGATCTAACATAATAGTGAGAGTCCAGTCCAAAGTGGATGCAACATAATAGTGTGAGAGTCCAGTCCATAGTGGATCTAACATGATAGTGAGAGTCCAGTCCATAGTGGATCTAACATAATAGTGAGAGTCCAGTCCATAGTGGATCTAATATAATAGTGAGAGTCCAGTCCATAGTGGATCTAACATAATAGTGAGAGTCCAGTCCATAGTGGATCTAACATAATAGTGAGAGTCCAGTCCATAGTGGATCTAGCATAATAGCAAGAGTCCAGTCCATAGTGGATCTAGCATAATAGTGTGAGAGTCCAGTCCATAGTGGATCTAACATAATAGTGAGAGTCCAGTCCATAGTGGATCTAACATAATAGTGAGAGTCCAGTCCATAGTGGATCTAGCATAATAGCAAGAGTCCAGTCCATAGTGGATCTAGCATAATAGTGTGAGAGTCCAGTCCATAGGGGATCAAACATAATAGCATGAGCGTCCAGTTCATAGTGGATCTGGCATAATATTGGGAGAGTCCAGTCCACAGTGGATCTAACATAATAGTGAGAGTCCAGTCCAGAGTGGATCTAATATAATAGTGTGAGAGTCCAGTCCATAGTGGATCTAACATAATAGTGAGAGTCCAGTCCATAGTGGATCCAACATAATAGTGAGAGTCCAGTCCATAGTGGATCTAACATAATAGTGTGAGAGTCCAGTCCATAGTGGATCTAACATAATAGTGTGAGAGTCCAGTCCATAGTGGATCTAACATAATAGTGTGAGAGTCCAGTCCATAGTGGATCTAACATAATAGTGTGAGAGTCCAGTCCATAGTGGATCTAACATAATAGTGTGAGAGTCCAGTCCATAGTGGATCTAACATAATAGTGTGAGAGTCTAGTCCATAGTGGATCTAACATAATAGTGAGAGTCCAGTCCATAGTGGATCTAACATAATAGTGTGAGAGTCCAGTCCATAGTGGATCTAACATAATAGTGTGAGAGTCCAGTCCATAGTGGATCTAACATAATAGTGTGAGTCCAGTCCATAGTGAATCTAACATATTAGTGAGAGTCCAGTCCATAGTGGATCTAATATAATAGTGAGAGTCCAGTCCATAGTGGATCTAACATAATAGTGAGAGTCCAGTCCATAGTGGATCTAACATAATAGTGTGAGAGTCCAGTCCATAGTGGATCTAACATAATAGTGTGAGAGTCCAGTCCATAGTGGATCTAACATAATAGTGAGAGTCCAGTCCATAGTGGATCTAACATAATAGTGAGAGTCCAGTCCATAGTGGATCTAACATAATAGTGAGAGTCCAGTCCATAGTGGATCTAACATAATAGTGAGAGTCCAATCCATAGTGGATCTAACATAATAGTGAGATCATCTTGAGTGGAAACAGGTTCAGTTTCAGTTTCGATGTAATGCATCACACAATTCCAGTTGTTTCATTACATCACTTCCTAAAAGGAGTGGCAGGTAAACAAAATTAAAGGCTTTGTTTGGGTGTATTTGACTCCTATTGACGACTCCTGGTCAAGGCTGGGTCACATCAATTGAATTAATTTCCCAAGCGACAAATGTTGAGGTCTTAACAGAGGTCTGTGCTGCGAGTGCTCATTTACTTATTACTCCAGATCAGTTTTACATGTTCTTTTTTTTTTGCATGAACCATACCAGAAAGCACTTTGCAGACCTCTGTAATTTGTCCAAAAGTGAATAATCATGCATGCCAAGTAGAGGATCTGAATACCGTACATCGTAATTAGAAAATAACGTTGCAGCCGTCACGGATGGTATATTTCTATTTAACGTTTTCCCTTTGAAGTCAATGCTCTGAAGCCTAAATCAATGTGGAGAGAGCGCCCGTCAGCTCCTCCGTATAAAAGTTGATCCAGCCTGTTAAAAGCGGGACGTTGTGCACACACACAGGTGTAATGGGCGCGCTGTCGCTATTAAGCTTAACAGTTCCCGTCTCCTGGTAGGTAGTCATTTAGGAGCGCTGCTCATTCAGCCTAATCGATGGTTGAAGCTGCAGCCAACCATTAAATAAAAAGGGAATAGAGATTAGGTGCTTCTGATTGGGGTTAATTGGATGTAATCAGAATTTATACTTTACAGTGGAGGACTCATTAAGAACACATTTAAAAATAATGTCGTTTGAGCTCAGGTCATTTAATCATTTCACAAAGCCCGTTTCCGTATGAGTTGGGGAATTGTGTTCGATGTAAATATAAACAGAATGCAATCATTTGCGAATCCTTTTCAACCCAAATTCAATTGAATGCACTACTAAGACAAGATATTTGATGTTCAAACTCATAAACTATATTTTTTGCAAATAATAATTAACTTAGAACTTCATGGCTGCAACACATGCCAAAGTAGTTGGGAAAGGGCATGTTCACCACTGTGTTACATGACCTTTTCTTTTAACAACACTGAGGAACAGTCTGGATATTTCCAAAAACAATTTGAAATGTGGACTCGTCAGACCACAGAACACTTTTCCACTTTGCATCAGTCCATCTTAGATGAGCTCGGGCCCAGAGAAGCCGGCGGCGTTTCTGGATGTTGTTGATAAATGGCTTTCGCATTGCATAATAGAGCTTTAACTTGTACTTACAGATGTAGCGACGAACTGTATTTAGTGACAGTGGTTTTCTGAAGTGTTCCTGAGCCCATGTGGTGATATCCTTCAGAGATTGATGTTGGTTTTTGATACAGTGTCGTCTGAGGGATCGAAGGTCACGGTCATTCAATGTTGGTTTCCGGCCATGCCGCTTACATGGAGTGATTTCTCCAGATTCTCTGAACCTTTTGATGATATTATGGAGCGTAGATGTTGAAATCTCTAAATTTCTTGCAATTACACTTTGAGAAACGTTGTTCTTAAACTGTTTGCAAAAATGTGTCCGGTTTGAAGGATTCCTCGCAAACAGCGGCGCTACATTTCCGATGACACGATGTCGAATATTTCCAAAATAAATTTGAAATGTGGACTCGTCAGACCACAGAACACTTTTCCACTTTGCATCAGTCCATCTTAGATGATCTCGGGCCCAGAGAAGCCGGCGGCATTTCTGGATGTTGTTGATAAATGGCTTTCGCTTTGTATTACAGAGCTTTAACTTGCACTTACAGATGTAGCGACAAACTGTATTTAGTGACAGTGGTTTCCTGAAGTGTCCCTGAGCCCATGTGGTGATATCCTTTAGAGATTGATTTTGGTTTTTGATACAGTGCCGTCTGATGGATCGATGTTGTCTTTGTAGCATATTCAACTGAATATGGGTTGAAAATGATTTACAAATCATTGTATTTTGTTTATATTTACATCTAACACAATTTCCCAACTCATATGGAAACGGGGTTTGTACTTCTGGAAGAAAAAACAAAACAAAAGCGCAGAATGCAAAAATGTGTCCGGTTTGAAGGATTCCTCGCAAACAGCAGCGCTACATTTCCGATGACACAATGTCGAATATTTCCAAAAACAATTTGAAATGTGGACTCGTCAGACCACAGAACACTTTTCCACTTTGCATCAGTCCATCTTAGATGATCTCGGGCCCAGAGAAGCCGGCGGCGTTTCTGGATGTTGTTGATAAATGGCTTTCGCTTTGTATTACAGAGCTTTAACTTGCACTTACAGATGTAGCGACAAACTGTATTTAGTGACAGTGGTTTTCTGAAGTGTCCCTGAGCCCATGTGGTGATATCCTTCAGAGATTGATGTTGGTTTTTGATACAGTGCTGTCTGAGGGATCGAAGCTCACGGTCATTCAATGTTGGTTTCCGGCCATGCCGCTTACGTGGAGTGATTTCTCCAGATTCTCTGAACCTTTTGATGATATTATGGAGCGTAGATGTTGAAATCCCTAAATTTCTTGCAATTGCACTTTGAGAAAGGTTGTTCTTAAACTGTTTGACTATTTGCTCACGCAGTTGTGGACAAAGGGGTGTACCTCGCCCCATCTTTTCTTGTGAAAGACTTAGCATTTTTTGGGAAGCTGTTTTTATAGCCAATCATGGCACCCACCTGTTCCCAATTAGCCTGCACACCTGTGGGATGTTCCAAATAAGTGTTTGATGAGCATTCTTTAACTTTATCAGTATTTATTGCCACCTTTCCCAACTTCTTTGTCACCTGTTGCTGGCATCAAATTCTAAAGTGAATGATTATTTGCAAAAAAATTAATTTTTATCAGTTTGAACATCAAATATGTTGTCTTTGTAGCATATTCAACTGAATATGGGTTGAAAATGATTCACAAATCATTGTATTCTGTTTATATTTACATTTAACACAATTTCCCAACTCATATGGAAACGGGGTTTGTACTTCTGGAAGAAAAAACAAAACAAAAGCGCAGAATGCAAAAATGTGTCCGTTTTGAAGGATTCCTCGCAAACAGCGGCGCTACATTTCCGATGACACGATGTCGAATATTTCCAAAATAAATTTGAAATGTGGACTCGTCAGACCACAGAACACTTTTCCACTTTGCATCAGTCCATCTTAGATGATCTCGGGCCCAGATAAGCCGGCGGCGTTTCTGGATGTTGTTGATAAATGGCTTTCGCTTTGTATTACAGAGCTTTAACTTGCACTTACAGATGTAGCGACAAACTGTATTTAGTGACAGTGGTTTCCTGAAGTGTCCCTGAGCCCATGTGGTGATATCCTTTAGAGATTGATTTTGGTTTTTGATACAGTGCCGTCTGATGGATCGATGTTGTCTTTGTAGCATATTCAACTGAATATGGGTTGAAAATGATTTACAAATCATTGTATTCCGTTTATATTTACATCTAACACAATTTCCCAACTCATATGGAAACGGGGTTTGTACTTCTGGAAGAAAAAACAAAACAAAAGCGCGGAATGCAAAAATGTGTCCGGTTTGAAGGATTCCTCGCAAACGGCGCCGCTACATTTCGGAGCCCGGGCAAGAGCGGAGCTCAGACGGACGGATTTCCCCGGCTAATCCGTTTGATGTAAGTGAATTTAGGTCCTAATGCGCACGCCTGCGAGCTGCAGAACAAGCCAGAATCGGCGCCGCGAGGCCCATAAATTGAAGCGGGAGAATATGGTTTAACTGGAAGACAGGCGGCGGGTTCTTTATCAGCCTCTGGCACCGTTTGGCCCGCTACAAACGAGCTGTGGGAACAGCTCCTCGGCACCGGGCGTTCCCCAAAATCCTCCCAAGAAGAATATCAGCGCCTCTCACATGCTCGCCGGCCGGGGCTGAAAACCATCTCCATTGTCCAGTTTGATTGCCGGAATCAAACTGATTTACTGCAAATCCATCTGAGCTTTGATAAATCTATTACAGTTTCATTTCGCTGATTTCATTAACGTGAATAAAACCAGCCATGCTTTCTGCATAACTGCCTTTTAATGGCTTGGCCCTGTCACCTGCCTCAGTATTAATCCCTCTGACTTATTGCTCCGCAGAGGGAATGAGTAATGGCTATTTGAATGTGATCAGCACAGTACAATGCAATTAAGGAACCAGTACTGTTCTGTGCCTTTAATCCTGAACTAATTTGAATTGCAGTTTGATAGCACTGTGAATCCTGCATAATTATGTAGGGTGCATATTAAACTCTGTGACAAACCGAAGAGGCCTTTAACTAGCCCTGCGGCGTGGACAGCGACACCAAAGTAGCCCCTGCCAGAGCACCCTGGAAGTCTCAATTACCGACGCCTGGGCTGACAGGTGAAGAGGAGGGTAAAAGCAGGGGGTGGAAGACACCTTCATTTAAAAATGAATAACGTATTTCACCCCACCCCAACAATTATGTACCACTGTCATTTTAGCCCAAGTCAAGAAGGGTTGGATTCTGATCTTAGACACAAAAAAAAGAGTCAGTCTATCCGCATGCAGACACTGGCCACAATATTAGGAACACCCTGACGACTAATGAGCTGTATCAAAAGAAAAAAATAATGTTTGGTTATGACTGACACCGTCGGAGAGGTATTAATGAGCTTCACCGCTCCGTGTGAGTGTCGCAGAATTTTGCAAAACCCGCGTGATGAAGAAAAGTTTTTATTTTATTGTATTATTTTATAAGTAAAATAATATGAGATTAAAAAAAAAAAAGGAAAAAACATTTTCTTGGATTAAAAAAGAAAGTATGTCTGTCTATCTGTGTTGGCCCTGCGATGTGGTGGCGACTTGTCCAGGGTGTACCCCGCCTTCCGCCCGATTTTAGCTGAGATAGGCGCCAGCGCCCCCCGCGACCCCGAAAGGGAATAAGCGGTAGAAAATGGATGGATGGATGGATGGAAAATCAAACAAAAAAATTATATTAAAAATAGTAATTTATCAATCAATGTTTATTTATATAGCCCCAAATCACAAATGTCTCAAAGGACTGCACAAATCATTACGACTACAACATCCTCGGAAGAACCCACAAAAGGGCAAGGAAAACTCACACCCTAGTGGGCAGGGAGAATTCACATCCAGTGGGACGCCAGTGACAATGCTGACTATGAGAAACCTTGGAGAGGACCTCAGATGTGGGCAACCCCCCCCCCTCTAGGGGACCGAAAGCAATGGATGTCGAGCGGGTCTAACATGATACTGTGAAAGTTCAATCCATAGTGGCTCCAAGACAGCCGCGAGAGTTCAGTTCAAAGTGGATCCAAGACAGCAGCGAGAGTCCCGTCCACAGGAAACCATCTCAAGCGGAGGCAGATCAGCAGCGTAGAGATGTCCCCAACCGATAGTGAATTTTTGAAGTGAATTATATTTATATAGCGCTTTTCTCTAGTGACTCAAAGCGCTTTACATAGTGAAACCCAATATCTAAGTTACATTTAAACCAGTGTGGGTGGCACTGGGAGCAGGTGGGTAAAGTGTCTTGCCCAAGGACACAACGGCAGTGACTAGGATGGCGGAAGCGGGAATCGAACCTGCAACCCTCAAGTTGCTGGCACGGCCGCTCTACCAACCGAGCTATACCGCCCCACATACACAGGCGAGCGGTCCATCCTGGGTCTCGACTCTGGACAGCCAGTACTTCATCCATGGTCATCGGAACGGACCCCCTCCACAAGGGAGGGGGGGACATAGGTGAAAGAAAAGAAGCGGCAGATCAACTGGTCTAAAAAGGAGGTCTATTTAAAGGCTAGAGTATACAGATGAGTTTTAAGATGAGACTTAAATGCTTCTACTGAGGTAGCATCTCGAACTGTTACCGGGAGGGCATTCCAGAGTACTGGAGCCCGAACGGAAAACGCTCTATAGCCCGCAGACTTTTTTTGGGCTCTAGGAATCACTAATAAGTGAAGTGAATTATATTTATATAGCGCTTTTCTCAAGTGACTCAAAGCGCTTTACATAGTGAAACCCAATATCAAAGTTACATTTAAACCAGTGTGGGTGGCACTGGGAGCAGGTGGGTAAAGTGTCTTGCCCAAGGACACAACGGCAGTGACTAGGATGGCGGAAGCGGGAATCGAACCTGCAACCCTCAAGTTGCTGGCACGGCCGCTCTACCAACCGAGCTATACCGCCCCACATACACAGGCGAGCGGTCCATCCTGGGTCTCGACTCTGGACAGCCAGTACTTCATCCATGGTCATCGGACCGGACCCCCTCCACAAGGGAGGGGGGGGACATAGGAGAAAAAAGAAAAGAAGCGGCAGATCAACTGGTCTAAAAAGGGAGTCTATTTAAAGGCTAGAGTATACAGATGAGTTTTAAGATGAGACTTAAAAGCTTCTACTGAGGTGGCATCTCGAACTGTTACCGGGAGGGCATTCCAGAGTACTGGAGCCCGAACGGAAAAACGCTTTATAGCCCGCAGACTTTTTTTGGGCTCTAGGAATCACTAATAAGTGAAGTGAATTATATTTATATAGCGCTTTTCTCAAGTGACTCAAAGCGCTTTACATAGTGAAACCCAATATCAAAGTTACATTTAAACCAGTGTGGGTGGCACTGGGAGCAGGTGGGTAAAGTGTCTTGCCCAAGGACACAATGGCAGTGACTAGGATGGCGGAAGCGGGAATCGAACCTGCAACCCTCAAGTTGCTGGCACGGCCACTCTACCCTTGCAGACTGTGTTATATATGTTGTGGGAACCAGAATTTTGGTAGCAGAAAGAAACAACCCTTTTGTTGTGTGAGTGAGTGTGGGAGGGGTTTCCTTTGGGGGGGTTGATGCACTAATGGAAAGTGTATCTTGTGTATGTTTATGTTGATTTAATAATTATTAAAAAAAATAAATAAATAAATAAAAACCTGCGTGATGGATTTTTTTCTATAGAGATGTCCGATATTATCGGCTGATAAATGTTTTAAAATGTACAAACCCCGTTTCCATAAGAGTTGGGAAACTGTGTTAATGTAAATATAAACAGAATACAATGATTTGCAAATCCTTTTCAAGCCATATTCAGTTGAATATGCTACAAAGACAACATATTTGATGTTCAAACTCATAAACATTTATTTTTTTGCAAATAATCATTCACTTTAGAATTTGATGCCAGCAACACGTGACAAAGAAGTTGGGAAAGGTGGCAATAAATACTGATAAAGTTGAGGAATGCTCATCAAACACTTATTTGGAACATCCCACAGGTGTGCAGGCTAATTGGGAACAGGTGGGTGCCATGATTGGGTATAAAAACGGCTTCCCAAAAAAATCCTCAGTCATTCATAAGAAAGGATGGGGCGAGGTGTTCTAAAAATAGCTCAAATAGCAGCACTTACCAGTGAGCTGCCTCTATTTTTTTAATTTGATTGATTTACTAGCAAGCTGGTCTCGCTTTGCTCGACACTTTTGATTCTGCGAGAGACAAAACTCAAATAGAATTTGAAAATACAAGAAAATATTTTAAAGACTTGGTTTTCACTTGTTTAAATAAATTCATTTATTTTTTTACTTTGCTTCTTATAACTTTCTGAAAGACAATTTTAGAGATAAAAATACAACCTTAAAAATAATTTGGGGATTTTTAAACACATATACCTTTTTACCTTTTAAATTCCTTCCTCTTCTTTCCTGACGATTTAAATCAATGTTCAAGTATTTTATTTTTTTTTTATTGTAAAGAATTATAAATAAACTTTAATTTAATGTTTCATTTTAGCTTCTGTTTTTTCGACGAAGAACATTTGTGAAATCTTTCTTCAACTGATTATAATTAAAATTTAAAAAAAATGTTTTGGTAAATCCACAAAATCTTTCGAATCAAATTTAAATCTAATTTCAAAGTCTTTTGTATTTATTTTAACATTTTTGTTCTGGAAAATCTAAAAGAAATCATGATTTGTCTTTCTTAGAAACATAGCTTGGTCCAATTTGTTATATATTCTAAGAAAATGCAGATTGGATTTGAACCTATTTAAAACATGTCATCAAAATTATAAAATTAATCTTAATCAGAAAAAATCACTAATAATGTTCCATAAATGATTTTTAAAACATTTTTCAAAAAGATTCAAAATAGCTTGTTTTTCTCTTCTTTTTTTCGGTTGAATTTTGAATATTAAAGAGTCAAAATTGAAGATGAACTATGTTTCAAAATTTAATTTTCTTTTTTTTCCTGTTTTCTCTTCTTTTAAACCATTAAATTAAGTGTTTTTTTCATCATTTATTCTCTACAAAAAACCTTCCGTAAAAGGAAAAAAAAATGTAAGACGGAATGACAGACAGAAATACCCATTTATATATATATATATATATATATATATATACATACATACATACATATATATGTATACAGGACTGTCTCAGAAAATTTGAATATTTTGATAAAGTTCTTTATTTTCTGTAATGCAACTAAAAACATGAAAATGTCATACATTCTGGATTCATTACACATCAACTGAAATATTGCAAGCCTTTTATTATTTTAATATTGTTGATTATGGCATACAGCTTAAGAAAACTCAAAAATCTTATCTCAGTACTTGGTTGGGATTCCTTTTGC
This sequence comes from Nerophis ophidion, assembly GCF_033978795.1. Taxonomy (NCBI): domain Eukaryota; kingdom Metazoa; phylum Chordata; class Actinopteri; order Syngnathiformes; family Syngnathidae; genus Nerophis; species Nerophis ophidion. The sequence continues at coordinate 3,505,409 of NC_084629.1, forward strand.
ACGGATTACTGCATCAATGCGGCGTGGCATGGAGGTAATCGGCCTGTGGCATTGCTGAGGTGTTATGGATGCCCAGGATGCTTCAAATGCGGCCTTCAGCTCATTTGCATTATTGGGTCTGGTGTCTTTCAGCTTCTTCTTCACAATACCCCACAAATTCTCTATGGGGTTTAGGTCAGGGGAGTTGTCAGGCCAATGGAGGACAGTAATGCCATGGTCAGTACACCAGTTACTGCTGGTTTTGGCGCTGTGGGCAGGTGTCAGATGATACTGGAAAATTAAATCATCTCCATAGAGCTTTACAAAAGATGGAAGCATGTACGCAGCTGGATTGACTCTGGACTTGATGAAACACAGTGGACCAAAACCAGCAGCTGACATGGCTCCCCAAACCATTGCTGACTGAGGGAACTTCCGTTGTCTAGAGTGTAGGAGTGGCTTGACCATGGGAATACGGCTATTGAAGCTGTATCTGTTGAAAAGCTCTATGGAGATGATGATTTCATTTTCCAGTATCATCTGGCACCTGCCCACAGTGCCAAAACCACCAGTAACTGGTGTACTGACCATGGCATTACTGTCTTCCATTGGCCTGACAACTCCCCTGACCTGAACCTCATAGAGAATTTGTGGGTTGTTGTGAAGAAGAAGCTGAAAGACACCAGGCTCAATAATGCAAATGAGCTAAAGGCCGCATTTGAAGCATCCTGGGCATCCATCACACCTCAGGAATGCCACAGGCCGATTGCCTCCATGCCACGCCGCATTGATGCAGTAATCCGTGCAAAAGGATTCCCAACCAAGTACTTAGTGCATTAATTGACATTTTCAAATGTTTGATTTTGTTTTGCTGTTATAAATCGTTTTTTTTTACTTGGTCTGAGGAAATATTCAAATTTTTTGAGATAGGATTTTTGAGTTTTCTTAAGCTGTATGCCATAATCAGCAATATTAAAATAATAAAAGGATTGCAATATTTCAGTTGATGTGTAATGAATCCAGAATGTATGACATTTTCATGTTTTTAGTTGCATTACAGAAAATAAAGGACTTTATCACAATATTCTAATTTTCTGAGACAGTCATATATATATATATATATATATATATATGTGTGTATATCCATCCATCCATTTTCTACCGCTTATTTCCTTTTGGGGTCACGGGGGGCGCTGACGCCTATCTCAGCTACAATCGGGCGGAAGGCGGGGGACACCCTGGACAAGTCGCCACCTCATCGCAGGGCCAACACAGATAGACAGACAACATTCAAACACTAGGGCCAATTTAGTGTTGCCAATCAACCTATCCCCAGGAGCATGTTTTTGGAGGTGGGAGGAAGCCGGAGTACCCGGAGGGAACCCACGCAGTCACGGGGAGAACATGCAAACTCCACACAGAAAGATCCCGAGCCTGGATTTGAACCCAGGACTGCAGGACCTTCGTATTGTGAGGCAGACGCACTAACCCCTCTGCCACCGTGAAGCCCAATATATTATATATATTAAAAGTAAATTTAGCAAATTGGCTATTTCTGGCCAATTTTTTAAGTGTGTATCAAACTGGTAGCCCTTCGCATTAATTAATACCCAAGACAGTCATATATATATATATATATGTGTGTATATCCATCCATCCATTTTCTACCGCTTATTTCCTTTTGGGGTCACAGGGGGCGCTGACGCCTATATCAGCTACAATCGGGCAGAAGGCGGGGTACACCCTGGACAAGTCGCCACCTCATCGCAGGGCCAACACAGATAAACAGACAACATTCACACACTAGGGACCATTTAGTGTTGCCAATCAACCTATCCCCAGGAGCATGTTTTTGGAAGTGGGAGGAAGCCGGAGTACCCGGAGGGAACCCACGCAGTCACGGGGAGAACATGCAAACTCCACACAGAAAGATCCCGAGCCTGGATTTGAACCCAGGACTGCAGGAACTTCGTATTGTGAGGCAGACGCACTAACCCCTCTGCCACCGTGAAGCCCAATATATTATATATATATTAAAAGTAAATTTAGCAAATTGGCTATTTCTGGCAAATGTTTTAAGTGTGTATCAAACTGGTAGCCCTTCGCATGAATTAATACCCAAGAAGTAGCTCTTGGTTTCAAAAAGGGTGGTGATCCCTGGTGTATTCCAATGCCTTGGATATATCCCTACCAGTTGAGCACACCAAGATGCAGGTAGTGAAGTGTTTGAGAAGAGAGGAATAGATTGGGGAGTGATAAAAGATGCAGAGACAGGAGGGGGCTGATAAGAAGGTAGAGAGTAACACAAAAAGGTGCTGCTGGCTAAATTAAGCCATTGTGACTCAAAATCCTTCTTTAATAAGGTTCATGCTGTCTACAACTTCATCATTTTCTCCTGAATGATAATTACTTTATTCAATCATGTTCAGGGTTTTAGTGAAAGCTAGCATTGATTGATTAACTTCAATTACCATGCTCGCATTTGCATAGATAAAAACTGCTTTTCAATTTGTGAGTGGCACGCGGGTGGAAACCCTGCCTTGATATTTGCATTTCAATGTGAACGGTGAAGGATAAAAGGTGGGAGCGGGGTCTGATCACCGCTAAGCCCTTTCTGGTCGGCTGCGCCGGCATCTATTTTTCCATAAACACCCTTTGTTGTGATGTTGGTCCGCTCCTTTCACGCAGAGCGAGCCAGCGGTGAGCTGTGTTTGCAGGCTGGCTTGACAGCTCTGTTTGGGGGGGATTAGGTGGCGTTGCACTACTCAGTGGAGAGCTTAGGTGAGCCCAGGCTGAGGCGATGCTCACGCCGCCCGCAGACAAAAATAGGCGGTCGGGGGGGATTTCACACTCCAAGGAATAGTACATGACCGCTGCACGTCGACTGTAGGCTGACTGAGCTAATGAAGATGCGCATTTGTACCGCGGGAGATAATTACAATTATCTCATTCCCATATCACTCATCATTAACCCGACTAAAAAAAACACGAACAAGGCGGCTGAAGTGAGCCTGACGGATGTCGCCGGCATTCAAGCATTTCGTTTATTCGAATTCCGACAGCTTCCGCGGTGCTCCTTGCAGAACACGACGTTAGGTGTGCCATCCCGAAGGAAACAAACCTCCACAAAGATTGATTGACATTTTTATTAGTATATTTCACAGTACACTATATATTCCGTACAATTGACCACTAAATGGTAACACCCCAATTAGTTTTTCAACTCATTTGAGTCGGGATTCCAAGTCAATCAATCATGGTAAGGCTACGGCTAGACAAGCTGTAGATGTCTTTCTTTCACAAAGACAAGAATATAAGTTGGTGTATTACCTGATTCTGATGACTTGCATTGATTGGAATCAGACAGTAATGATGATAACGCCCACATTTTCAAATGGAGGAGAAAAAAGTTGTCCTTTCTGTACAATACCACATGAAAGTGGTTGGTTTTTGGCATCTAATTCATCCAGCTTCCATACACTTTACAAGAAAAACATTGGCGGCAAATTCCGTAGCTTGCTTGATTGACATTCACGGCACCGGAGGGTCTTGTGAGATGACGCTGGCTGCTGCCAGTTCATTATTATGAAAAAATGACGGAGAGGAAGGCGAGAAACACTTTTTATTTCAACAGACTCTCGCGCCGTACCTTCCGTCAAAACTCTAAGGCCGACTGCACATTTCCTATCTTCACAATAAAAGCCCTGCTTCATGCTGCCTGCGCTAACAAAATACAGAGTCTCGGAAAACTGGCGTGCACAAGCGATCCCTCAGAAAGCTGGCGTGCACAAGTCCGAGACTCTTATTTTGTTAGCGCAGGCAGCATGAAGCAGGGCTTTTATTGTGAAGATAGGAAATGTGCAGTCGGCCTTTAGAGTTTTGACGGAAGGGACGGCGCGAAAGTCTGTTGAAATAAAAAGTGTTTCTCGCCTTCATCTCTGTCATTTTTTCATAATAATGAACTGGCAGCAGCCAGCGTCATCTCACAAGACCCTCGGGTGCCGTGAATGTCAATCAAGCAAGCTACGGAATTTGCCGCCAATGTTTTTCTTGTAAAGTGTATGGAAGCTGGATGAATTAGATGCCAAAAACCAACCACTTTTATGTGGTATTGTACAGAAAGGACAACTTTTTTTCTCCTCCATTTGAAAATGTGGGCGTTATCATCATTACTGTCTGATTCCAATCAATGCAAGTCATCAGAATCAGGTAATACACCAACTTATATTCTTGTCTTGGTGAAAGAAAGACATCTATATGTGTTACACATGCTTGTATTATCATTAAACACATTTAACTTGTTTACAAAAATGTCTCTTTCATAAATAAATAAATATAAATGATATATATAAATGAGGTAGATCCCCTCGAGTTGGTCAATTGAAAAGTAGCTCGCCTGCAGAAAAAGTGTGGGCACCCCTGCTGTACACTGACTACTAGGGTTGTACAATATACCGGTATAAGTATAGTACCACGATACTAGCAAAAGAATTTATGAAATCAAACACTGGACAAAGATTCACATTTTATTTTTGGCTGTAAGCAAATCACCAAATTATTTTGAACATTCGAAAAAAAATACACTGGTCCTTCCATTATTAATGAATTTGAAAAAAATCAAGTCGCGCCCATGTTCTTAAGCAGGGGTCTCAAACATGCGGCCTGCGGGCCAATCACCGGCTGCTGATCCGCCTCCACTTGGGATGGTTTCCTGTGGACGGGACTCTCGCTGCTGTCTTGGATCCGCTTGAACTGAACTCTCGCGGCTGTGTTGGAGCCACTATGGATTGAACTTTCACAGTATCATGTTGGACCCGCTCGACATCCATTGCTTTCGGTCCCCTAGAGAGGGGGGGTTGCCCACATCTGAGGTCCTCTCCAAGGTTTCTCATAGTCAGCATTGTCACTGGCGTCCCACTGGATGTGAATTCTCCCTGCCCACTGGGTGTGAGTTTTCCTTGCCCTTTTGTGGGTTCTTCCGAGGATGTTGTAGTCGTAATGATTTGTGCAGTCCTTTGAGACGTTTGTGATTTGGGGCTATATAAATAAACATTGATTGATTGATTGATACTAATGAATCATATTTGATACTATACCGCCTCTAAAACCTACCAGTCGCCCAACCCCTTACCCCAGGGGTCGGCAACCTTTAGCATACAAAGAGCCATTAGTAAAGGTAAAACCGTTTTTTATCTTTTATCCTTTTTGAAGAAGTGGTGCATGCTTTTATTTCAAGTGGCCTGGACTACTGCAATGCACTTTATGCTGGCATTAGCCAAAAAGCTCTCTCCCGGTTGCAGTTAGTCCAGAACGCGGCAGCAGGACTTTTAACAGGGGCCAGAAAACGCCAGCATAGAACCTCAATTCTTCAGAGTTTGCACTGGCTTCCCGTCCATTTTTGAACTGATTTTAAAACATTGCTGTTTGTTTTTCCTCAGTAGATCTCGGACCTCATCCAACTTTACATTCCTGCGAGTGCTCGGAGGTCCGAGAGCCAGTTCCAGCTCGTGGTGCCCAAGACCAGACTTAAAACCAGGAGAGACAGGGCCTTCTCTAAACTCTGGAACACTCTGCCCCTCCATGTTCAAACTGCTTCCACAGTGGACTCTTTTAAGTCTCGTCTTAAGACCCACTTTTATTCTTTGGCTTTTAACACTACGTGAGTTGTGTGGTCCTCTGTGTTTTTTATACATTTTGATTTCTAATTTACTGTTTTAATTGGTTTTACCCTTTAAAATTGTTTTTAATCATATTTATTTTATATTTTTTTTGTATTGGTTTTATATTTATTTTTTGTTTTTATTCAGTCATTGGTGGAGCATAATATTGTTTTTAATATTGTTTTTAACATGGCTGTGCAGCACTTTGGAAACATTCTTGTTGTTTAAATGTGCTATATAAACAAAGTAGATTGGATTGGATTTGTGCCCATTTCCCCCCAAATAAAACCCAACTAGAGCCGCAAACTCTGTTCGATTCCTAAAATAACACCACTTACAGTTTCGTTACACGTATGCAAAAGAATTTATGAAATCAAACACTGGACAAAGATTCATATTTTATTTTTGGGTATAAGCAAATCACCAAATTATTTTGAACATCCGAAAAAAAATACACTGGTCCTTCCATTATTAATGAATTTGAAAAAAATCAAGTCGCGCCCATGTTCTTAAGCAGGGGTCTCAAACACGCAGCCTGCGGGCCAATTGCAGCCCGCCACACGTTATTTTGCGGCCCGCACATTAATATGAAAATTTAATGTTGGTGCGGCAAGCGAGTTTTATATGAATGGTGCTTTACAGCAGTGGTCCCCAACCTTTTTGGATCCGCGGACCGGTCAACGCTTAATAATTTGTCCCGCGGCCCGGGGGGGCGGGCGCTGGGGGGTTGTTGCGGGGGGGGATCTTTTTTTTTTTTTTTTTTCTTTGTCATGAAAAAGGGACATTATTGTCATTAAAAAGGGAGGTTTTTGTGGTTGGTGCACTAATTTTAAGTGTATATTGTGTTTTTTTTATGTTGATTTCATTAAAAAAAAATGTAAAAATGTTTTTTTTTTTATAAAAATGAATAAAAAATTCTTCTGCGGCCCGGTACCAATCGGGCCACGGCCCGGTACCGTGCCACAGCCCGGTGGTTGGGGACCACTGCTTTACAGTGTCTTACTTTTATACCCTTGATTTTTCCAGGAGACCCCCCCAAATTTCACTGCCAGGGGGATAATCATTCTCATGAATTTCACCCAAACAACAATATTAAGGGGGCACTGTGGAGGTACTGCTTTTAATGTCCTCTGCAACCTGTAAAAACAGCGTGCCAACCCAGCCACACGTTATAAGTGGTTTCTGTAGACGCAGTAAGCAACTGCAAGACATAGTTGATCAACAGCCATACAGGTCACACTGAGGGTGGCCGTATAAACAACTTTAACACTGTTACACATATGTGCCACACTGTGAACCCACACCAAACAAGAATGAAAAACAGATTTTGGAAGAACATCCGCACCGTAATACAACATAAACGCAACAGAACAAATACCCAGAATCCCATGCAGCCCTGACTATTCCGGGCTACGATATACACCCACCCCCCCCCCAACCCTGTCCCCTATTATTGCACGGAAGAGCTAGGGCTGCACTGGTGTTTATGTTGTGTTAGGTGCGGATGTTCTCCCAAAATTTGCTTGTCAATCTTGTTTGGTGTGGGTTCACAGTGTGGCGCATATTTGTAACAGACACTTCCGTAGGTCTGCAGGAGCTTTTACAATATGTGTCTGGACTGGCACATTGTTCGAATGGTGGAAAAGCGTACCCGGAATGCAGTGCCATCACGACATGCCCTTAATATTGTTGTCCAGGTATTCGGGGGCACTGATATTCGGTGTTACCCGGAAAGATCGCGAGAGTTGGCAAGTATGTTGCTAGGGCGGGAAAGTCAATCTAAGAAGGTGAATTCCTTAAAAAATGCAAGTTAGATTTGATTAAGATATATTTTATTGCTGCCCAGCCTCACCCAGTTTCTCCATCCAGTGGCCCCCAGGTAAATAGAGTTTGAGACCCCTGTTCTAAAGGCATACAACTGCAGCACATTTCATTTGACTAAAAGGGAAAATAACAATACCGTCAATGAAAACAAATTAATCTTTCCATGAGGCATTTAAATGTTCTCTTTTCATCAGAAATGTTTCTCTTTTTTGATCCGTCCACTGCTAGCTTAGCGGGCACAATTGCTTGGCAGCAAGAGATGACCCACAGGGGCTGTGACATACGCGAATCCCTTAGGGGTGATAGACGGCTGGGCAGCACCAGAGGACTTCTACGGTGCTTTTTTGTGAACTTCTAGATCTTCCTCCCGTTAGCCTTTTGGCCGTGCTCAGTCTCTGCCACACCGGAGTCCGCTTACTTTTGTAGCTGTTTGTATAAGTGGCTGGTTGCATCAGATCTGCCATTCTAATGTCTTTAATGTAATTTGTGTTCTGTGATGTTTCCCTTCTACACACATGTTTATGTGTGCTATGACTATGAGGTTGTTTTTTTTCCCCCTTGGGCCCAGGCTTGGACTGGAATATTTTTTCTGTTTCTAAAATTTTTTTGTAAAGGGGCGGCGGAAGTTGGCAGACCTGTCAGCTATCCTGTTCTGTCTCCCTGTAATGTTTGTCTGATCTTGAATGGGATTGTGTTGAAAATTCCTAATTACCCCTCGGGGATTATTAAAGTATTTCTGATTCTGACTGTGGGACCTGTGAGAACTTTCTGAAGAGTAGAATACATCTTAATATGGTAACACATTGATAGAAATACATCTCAATATGAAAGACAATTTGTAATGTGATATTATTTATGGGGAACACTGAGTCGACACAAACAAATAAAATATGCTATGACGCACGGCCCAGGACAGTATGGTCATTCCTTGGTAGAGTCACATCCAATCCAAGGACCAAATTATAACCTATTATTTTCCGACTTTAAGGTACTCTTTAACTCACTAAAACACTAGCAACACAATAGGCAGATAAGGGATTTCCCAGAATTATCTTAGTAAATGTGTCTAATAGCATCTGAATCGTTCTCACTTGCCCTCGCCTTTTTTTTTCCTTTTTTTTTTTTTCTATGCCTTCACTCTAAATTTCCTCATCCACTAATCTTACATCCTCGCTCAAATTAATGGGGAAATTGTCGCTTTCTTCGTCCGAATAGTTCTTGCTGCTGGAGGCTCAACCTATTATTTTCCGACTTTAAGGTACTCTTTAACTCACTAAAACACTAGCAACACAATAGGCAGATAAGGGATTTCCCAGAATTATCTTAGTAAATGTGTCTAATATCATCTGAATCGTTCTCACTTGCCCTCGCCTTTTTTTTTCCTTTTTTTTTTTCTATGCCTTCACTCGAAATGTCCTCATCCACGAATCTTTCATCCTCGCTCAAATTAATGGGGAAATTGTCGCTTTCTTCGTCCGAATAGTTCTTGCTGCTGGAGGCTCAACCTATTATTTTCCGACTTTAAGGTACTCTTTAACTCACTAAAACACTAGCAACACAATAGGCAGATAAGGGATTTCCCAGAATTATCTTAGTAAATGTGTCTAATAGCATCTGAATCGTTCTCACTTGCCCTCGCCTTTTTTTTTCCTTTTTTTTTTTTATGCCTTCACTCTAAATTTCCTCATCCACGAATCTTTCATCCTCGCTCAAATTAATGGGGAAATTGTCGCTTTCTTCGTCCGAATAGTTCTTGCTGCTGGAGGCTCAACCTATTATTTTCCGACTTTAAGGTACTCTTTAACTCACTAAAACACTAGCAACACAATAGGCAGATAAGGGATTTCCCAGAATTATCTTAGTAAATGTGTCTAATAGCATCTGAAACGTTCTCACTTGCCCTCGCCTTTTTTTTTCTATGCCTTCACTCTAAATTTCCTCATCCACGAATCTTTCATCCTCGCTCAAATTAATGGGGAAATTGTCGCTTTCTTCGTCCGAATAGTTCTTGCTGCTGGAGGCTCACATTATAAACAATGTAAGGATGTGAGGAGCCCTACAACCAGTGACGTCACGCGGACATCGTCTGCTACTTCCTGTAAAGGCAAGGATTTTTTATTAGCGACCAAAAGTTGCAAAAGAATGGACCTGATATCCCCGTTTAAATAAGAAAATCTAATTTCAGTAGGCCCTACAGATCAAAATCCAGCTCATGGAAATAAACATATGCAATATTCCAGGCATAATGTGGTGAGTAGATCGTGGTATTGCCTAAAGATCACAGAACTTTCCCAGCTTACATATCTGGATGTCTTAGCTCTGTGATACCTTAGTCAATTTTATGTATTTCTTAACCTTTGTGTAATGTTCCTATTTTTGTCGGGTCTGATGGACCCGTTGCATTTTGTGTCTTTTAATGCCTCACAAAAACACTTTTATGTTAAAATACTGAATAGATGTTTACCTGCGATGAGGTGGCGACTTGTCCAGGGTGTACCCTGCCTTCCGCCCGATTGTAGCTGAGGTAGGCGCCAGCGCCCCCCGCGACCCCGAAAGGGAATAAGCGGTAGAAAATGGATGGATGGATGGATGTTTACCTTACCCCAATACACAGATGTTTATTTGGGTAAGGTTGTTTACTGGCTGAGTAACAACAATATGAATGTTGCATGGAAAATGTATCTGCCAGTTCCTGCATCCCACAGGCATTCTTCTTTTGTGTTTCTGCACCCGCGGTTCCCACACAAGGTTGCAACATTGTTCGTCAACACTGTTTGCTCTCATTTTCTCGCACATTTTGACCCTTTGATGTTCTGTGTACCTACACCCTGTCCTCCTCCTGTGTGTGTGTGTGTGTGTGTGTGTGTTACACAGAACATCAATTTCCACACTTCTATTAGCCCTGGGTCCAATGGACCCGGACATCTTATATGTCATTGAAATGTGTAGGAGAGGTGTATGGTGTGTGGTCTCTGAATATGTATTCTGATATATGTTTTTCACAGAAAAAGAGCCAAAGTCATTGAGTCTCAGTTTGAAAAATTAAATAATTGTATCATTTTTCTATTAATAAAAAATGAAAACGGGTCGCCCATACCTGAACACCAAACAAGGGTGTGTTGGACTGTGTTGGTCTCAACAGTTTCTGAAGGAATACTGAACAGAAGGTCGGTAATAGGTATTTGTATTTAAACTACACAGGTGGACGCAGTATTGTCTTAAGCAAAAGGACAACCTTGCAATGTATATGTCGTAAGATTCCGTGCTCATTTAAACAGGTCGGATCCTTCTTTACTGGGCAACATTTTTTTTTTTTCCTTTTAATCCGCTCTCCTGCGCCAACTTTGAGTGTTAATGGAAAAAAAAAACCAAAAGTTACATGTAATTGCATTATTGTAATTGGAAGGCGGGGGCATGTAAGTGTGAAAAAAGAAGTCAGTATCCACTTGATCACCGTGAGCTAAAATAAAATTAATGAGAGAGGGCGCTTTTTCCCGATGTATGGAATTTCCCATTTTGGCTGCGATCCGCACATGTTCAGCTATGAAGTGAGCCGAATCACAGCTGTGCCACTTATGCGTGAGTATTGGGATTACTGTCACCTTTGTCTGCATATTTTTCTTTGATTAATGTCACCCAAACGCCGTCTCTTCCAATTCAGAACCTGCTTCATTTGCATGATTTTTTTTTTTTTTTCCATACACGGTTAAAATTTGGGGATTATTAAGTCTCCATCTTTGAGTGATTCTCACCGAAGCAAAAGCATCTTGACGCCATGCTTACAGAATTACACCTGTAAGACATGCTAATTGTTAACATAGCCACACTGACCTTATTTACCTTCATTTGCATTAGCTCCCTTAAATCAGGGGTCCCCAAACCTATTTTTTGCACCAGGGACCAGTTTAATGTAAGCATTATATTCACCGACTGGCCGTCCACTTGTGGCAGATAAATATAGAAAATAGGTCCATGAAAAATGAATACATGAAAAAAACTCACCATTAACGTTTACCATCAATCAATCAATCAATGTTTATTTATATAGCCCCAAATCACAAATGTCTCAAAGGACTGCACAAATCATTACGACTACAACATCCTCGGAAGAACCCACAAAAGGGCAAGGAAAACTCACACCCAGTGGGCAGGGAGAATTCACATTCAGTGGGACGCCAGCGACAATGCTGACTATGAGAAACCTTGGAGAGGACCTCAGATGTGGGCAACCCCCCCCCCTCTAGGGGACCGAAAGCAATGGATGTCGAGCGGGTCTAACATGATACTGTGAAAGTTCAATCCATAGTGGCTCCAAGACAGCAGTGAGAGTCCCGTCCACAGGAAACCATCTCAAGCGGATCAGCAGCGTAGAGATGTCCCCAACCGATACAGGCGAGCGGTCCATCCTGGGTCCCGACGAGCGGTCCATCCTGGGTCTCGACTCTGGACAGTCAGTACTTCATCCATGGTCATCGGACCGGACCCCCTCCACAAGGGAGGGGGGGACATAGGAGAAAGAAAAGAAGCGGCAGATCAACTGGTCTAAAAAGGAGGTCTATTTAAAGGCTAGAGTATACAGATGAGTTTTAAGATGAGACTTAAATGCTTCTACTGAGGTAGCATCTCGAACTGTTACCGGTAGGGCATTCCAGAGTACTGGAGCCCGAACGGAAAACGCTCTATAGCCCGCAGACTTTTTTTGAGCTCTAGGAATCACTAATAAGCCGGAGTCTTTTGAACGCAGATTTCTTGCCGGGACATACGGTACAATACAATCGGCAAGATAGGCTGGAGCTAGACCGTGTAGTATTTTATACGTAAGTAGTAAAACCTTAAATTGATGAATTGATTAACGTGGACCCCGACTTAAACAAGTTGAAAAACTTATTGGGGTGTTACCATTTAGTGGTCAATTGTACAAAATATGTACTGAACTGTGCAATCTACTAATAAAAGTATCAATCAATCAATCAATCAATTAGTGGGAGCCCCTGGCCTTTTCCCTTTGCAAAAATGCTCTCCATAGACTTTTGTTGTTTTTTTTACTTATTTTTGCTAGTAGTAGGCAATTTTTTTGGGCTTTAGTATCTGATGGTTTATAGGTGGCACATCCACATCTATCTTCTTCCACTTATCCGAGGTCGGGTCTCGGGGGCAGCCAACAAAACTCACCTTTGTGATTTAGTTGACTTTATTGTTGCAAATGCATCTGCAGGTTATCCATACATCTCTGTGCCATGTCTGCCTTAGTACCGCCGGTAAATAGCATGTTAGCGTCGATTAGCGTAACATCTTAGCATCGATTAACTGGCAGTCACGCCGCGACCAAATATGTCTGATTAGCAAATAAGTCAACATCAACAAAACCCACCTTTGTGATTTCGTTGACTTTATCGTTGCAAATGCATCTGCAGGTTATCCACACATCTCTGTGCCATGTCTGCCTTAGTACCGCCGGTAAAATGTGCAGACACTCCGGTACATTCGATGGGGGTCTGGCGGAAGATTTCTTTGACTTTAATGTTGGAAATGCATCTGCTTTGAGCGTCGCAGGATATCCACACAATCTTGCCATCTCTGTAGTAGCATAGCTTTCGGCGGTAAAGTGTGCGGAACAAACGACTGACCGTTTCGTCGTCTTTCCCCACACCCTCGTATTTTCAACAAATTTTGTCCAATTTCTTGCCACTTTCGCATCTTTGGGCCAGTGGTGCAACTTGAATCCCTCCCTGTTAGTGTTGTTACACCCTCCGACAACACACCGACGAGGCATGATGTCTCCAAGGTTCCAGAAAATGGTCGAAAAAACGGAAAATAACAGAGATGAGATGCGGTGTTTGTAATGTGTTTGACAAAATGGCGGCTTTATTACCTGTGTGACGTCACGTTCTGACATTGCTCCGAGAGCGATAAATAGAAAGGCGTTTAATTCACCAAAATTCACCCATTTAGAGTTCGGAAATCGGTTAAAAAAATATATGGTCTTTTTTCTGCAACATCCAGGTATATATTGACGCTTGCATAGGTCTGGTGGTAATGTTAGCCTTTAACTGAGTGTTTATCAATGTTTTTTTGAGCCAAGGCACCTTTTTTACGTAAAAAAAATCCAAAGGCACACCATAAGCAGAAATAATTAAAAAACGAAACTCGGTTGACAGTATAAAGTCCATCCATCCATCCATTTTCTACCGCTTATTCACTTTAAGGTTGCGTTGTTGTCGCAATTGTTGGATATGACCTTAAACCATAACCAAGCATGCATCACTATAGCTCTTGTCTCAAAGTAGGTGTACTGTCACCACCTGTCACATCACGCACTGACTTTTTTTGAGTTTTGTGCTGTTTTCCTGTGTGTAGTGTTTTAGTTATTGTCTTGCACTCCTATTTTGGTGGATTTTTCTCCTTTTTTGGTATTTTCCTATAGCAGTTTCATGTCTTTTTCAGCGATATTTTCCGCATCTACTTTGTTTTAGCAATTCAAAATTATTTCAATCCTTCTTTGTAGGGACATTGTTGATTGTCATGACATGTTCGGATGTGGACGCCGTCTTTGCTCCACAGTAAGTCTTTGCTGTCGTCCAGCATTCTGTTTTTGTTTACTTTGTAGTCAGTTCAGTTTTAGTTTTGTTCTGTTTAGCCTTCCCTAGGCTTCAATGCCCTTTCTTAGAGGCACTCACTTCTTGTTTATTTTTGGTTTAAGCATTAGACACACTTTTAACTGCACACCACCTCCTGCTTTTTTCCGACATCTACAAAGCAATTGGCACCTGTTGCCACCTACTGATATGGAAAAGTATTGCAGTTACTCTGCCAAGCTCTAGACAACACCGACACTCAACAACAACAACAACAACAACACATCATTTGCAGACTATAATTACTGGTTTAAAAACAATTTGACCCCAAATAGGTGAAATTAGACAATCTCCCACAGCACACCAGACTGTATCTCACAGCACACCTGTGTGCCACGGCACAGTGGTTGAAAAACACTGCTTTAACTTACCAGGCCAAAGAAGACGTGTATTTTCTACTTTTAGCTCAATTATTATATGCAACAATTAAGCACTTCTCGTGCTACTACGGTCACATTGTTTCTGATCTGCCTTGATCTTAGGTCTTCAAACTACGGACTGCAGAGCGAACGTAGCTTTTGGCTACGATTTGGCAACTTTAGATGCTATATGTTTATAAATTTGCATTGTAACATGTAACAATGATGTCACAAATGTAGCAAATGGCAACTTTGTATCAGGAGTTTTGTAACATGATCAAGTTTATTGGTGTGTCTGGTGAGACGGACGAAACTTTAAGGCCTAGGGAAACCCACTACTAGCGACCACGCAGTCTGATAGTTTATATATCAATGATGAAATATTAACATTGCAACACATGCCAATACGGCCGCTTTAGTTTACTAAATTGCAATTTAGTAAACTAATGATGTCACGGGTTGTAGCGGACATGTTCTTCCAGCACCGATTACGGCAAAAACTCGTCTGCTTTAATCGCATAATTACACAGTATTCTGGACATCTGTGTTGCTGAATCTTTTGGAATTTGTTCAATTAATAATGGAGACGTCAAAGAAGAAAGATGTTGGTGGAAAGCGGTGGATTGCGGCCGGCTGTAGCAACACAAACACAGCCAGTGTTTCTTTGTTTACGTTCCCTAAAGATGAAGGTGAAGCTTTAATATGGAACAGAGCGGTCAAGCGAACATTGTTACCTACCATATGTCAACCGGCAGGTTTCGGTGGGAAAATGGTGGTATAAAGTTGGCTCTTACCGTAGACATGAGCGGAGAGCTTCCGGGAAAAGACGCAGCTGCGGACTTTCTTGCCTCCTCCCACCGGCCGCCCCCAACCGTCAAATGCTTCCATCGTGGAGGAGGGAAGAAGAAAAAAATGTCAGCCCAGCCCCAACGGCTGCCTGTGTCTCGTCGAGAAACGTGGCTTCCCTCGGAGACACTGGCGGTCACCACACCCCTCCGACTTTCCGGTTGCACAGGTACGACCATATAATCTCACTAAAACACTAGTAACACAATAAGCAGATAAGGGATTTTCCAGAATTATCCTAGTAAATTTGTCTAATATGTGAATTGCTCTGGTGTCTAGTTTTTTTTTTTTCTAGTCCTTCACTCTCACTTCTCTCATCCACGAATCTTTCATCATTGCTCAAATTAATGGGGAAATCATTGCTTTCTCGGTCCGAATCGCTCTCGTTGCTGGTGGCCATGATTGTAAACAATGTGAGGATGTGAGGAGCTCCACAACCCGTGACATCACACGCACATTGTCTGCTACTTCCGGTACAGGCAAGGCTTTTTTATTAGCGACCAAAAGTTGCGAACTTTACCTCTACTAAATCCTTTTAACAAAGATATGGCAATATGGGGGCGGTATAGCTCGGTTGGTAGAGTGGCCGTGCCAGCAACTTGAGGGTTGCAGGTTCGATTCCCGCTTCTGCCATCCTAGTCACTGACGTTGTGTCCTTGGGCAAGACACTTTACCCACCTGCTCCCAGTGCCACCCACACTGCTTTAAATGTAACTTAGATATTGGGTTTCACTATGTAAAGCGCTTTGAGTCACTAGAGAAAAGCGCTATATAAATATAATTCACTCACTTATAATATCGTGAAATGATCAAGTATGACACATAGAATGGACCTGTTAACCCCGTTTAAATAAGAAAATCTCATTTCAGTAGGCCTTTAAGTATGAGAAAATGAGGTCGGTTATATATCATCGACACCCCGGACAGGTGGTTGGGAACCACTGCCTTAAATGAAGGGGATTTAACAACCAAGGCTCTCACATTTGTCAGAAAGACAGCCATGAAACGCCAGCTTCAATATGTTTGGATGCAGGCAGCCATCAGTCGCTGTTCTTAAAACACATTAAGTCTCCTATTGCCGCCCTCGGAGGGGGAATTCCCAGATGGTGGTCCGTGATTAGCTAGTTCACTTCGCTGTTTAGAAATGAGCATCTGGAAACACAGGTTGAATTAACACCGTTGGGCCCATCATTTGCTCTAAATTAGTGTCATTGAATTAATCTGATTATTAAGCATGCAAAAAACGCAAAGGGCTAATAGATTCCTCTTCTGCCATCATTATCATCACTTACTCACGAGTGCTTACATTTCTGGACAGGCTCACATATGTTTAGTGGCACATTATGCAGCCTCCGGCTACATGCTTTTGGCTTCGCAGTACCCATAGACAAGTTTCTGAAATGGACAAACTCGGGTGCATCAGTGGCGGATGCTGCTCTCTCAAGGACGGGAAGCTCAATTTCCGCCTACGTCATAATGTGTTGGTTTATTTATACGTAAATTCTACCCTCCGTTCCTTTATAAGAAAGCAATCTGTGACCTTGTCATACCAAGAAGGCGTATGTGTACCCCCCAAGGGTCCTGGGCATGCCGATAAAGTGCATCCGGCAGTGGAGGCTCCTCTCTGGGGTCCTTAGGGCACCTTTACTACTGTTACCCCAGGTGGGCCTTGGCAAAGGCTTCGTACCTGACTTCCCCCTCGCCAGGGATACTGTTTTGGCAAACTCTACACAAGGCCAAAGCCTTCACCCACACAGAAGGGATCATGTCCAAATATGAGTTTGGCTCCCATTTCTCCCCAGAGGACATACATGGAATTACAGACACAAAATCCCAACAGCTGAAGACCGTCACTAATCAGGAAGGCTCTCACCTGAAGCAATCAAAATCCAATCATTTTAAGTCTGCGGTTCCAGCTCGAGGACAAATGACCGAATACAGAAGAGGCCAACAAACACTGCTCCAGGAGAATTGACCAAATACAGAAGTGACAACTGTTTACAGAGATCTGGGTGGCTGACGGGGAGATAACTTGAAATTATTTTGATGTTTGGATTTGATATGTTGAATTTATTTTAATTGCCAAGTGGTTGGTTGTTAAATGTTTAAACTCATCTGTATACTCTAGCCTTTAAATAGACCTCCTTTTTAGACCAGTTGATCTGCCGCTTCTTTTCTTTCTCCTATGTCCCCCCCCCCTCCATTGTGGAGGGGGTCCGGTCCGATGACCATGGATGAAGTACTGGCTGTCCAGAGTCGAGACCCAGGATGGACCGCTCGCCTGTGTATCGGTTGGGGACATCTCTACGCTGCTGATCCGCCTCCACTTGAGATGGTCTCCTGTGGACGGGACTCTCGCTGCTGTCTTGGATCCGCTTTGAACTGAACTCTCGCGGCTGTGTTGGAGCCACTATGGATTGAACTTTCACAGTATCATGTTGGACCCGCTCGACATCCATTGCTTTCGGTCCCCTAGAGGGGGGGGTTGCCCACATCTGAGGTCCTCTCCAAGGTTTCTCATAGTCAGCATTGTCACTGGCGTCCCACTGGATGTGAATTCTCCCTGCCCACTGGGTGTGAGTTTTCCTTGCCCTTTTGTGGGTTCTTTCGAGGATGTTTTAGTCGTAATGATTTGTGCAGTCCTTTGAGACATTTGTGATTTGGGGCTATATAAATAAACATTGATTGATTGAATGTCAAATCCAAGCTGTTAAGGGTCACTATATGTACTTTTGGTAACACTTTGGCTTTAAAAATGGTTTATTGTAATTTGTTTATATTGGTCTCTAATTGCTTTTGTATTTGTCAACCCTTTCCAAAGGTTTTTCACCTTACAGTTATTCGATGAAAAAAAAGAGACAATCAAGTCCAAAATAAAAGGAGAAACAAAGATTTGTCTCATCATTGGATTGAAACAAGGAGTGAAGTCCCAGTGAAACCCCTGGTCAAAATATTAAAACCCTTTTTCAAGTTAGGGGAGAACAAAAACAAACAAACATAACTTGACAGATACGGTGAAGACCTTAATGGCGGAGCAGGCGGAAGACGGTAGATTTAAGAACTACCACAACGGCTGCGATGGCAGAAGAAAACTGCAGCAGAAAAAGTTCCCCAGTCCTCTTGGACTCCATGCCCCTGGACCCTGACCTGATTCTGTCAAGGATCGTGTGGTGACTGTCTGTGCACCAGTCTCCCCACGTTAAAGGCCTACTGAAAGCCACTACTAGCGACCACGCAGTCTGATAGTTTATACATCAATGATTAAATATTAACATTGCAACACATGCCAATACGGCCGGTTTAGTTTACTAAATTACAATTTTAAATTTCCCGCGGAGTTTCTTGTTTAAAACGTCGCGGAATGATGACGCGTGTTTGTGACGTCACCGGTTGTAGCGGACATATTAGCCCAGCATCACTTACGGCTAAAAGTCGTCTCTTTTCATCGCATAATTACACAGTAACTTGGAAATCTGTGTTGCTGAATATTTTGCAATTTGTTCAATTAATAATGGAGACGTCAAAGAAGAATGCTGTTGGTGGAAAGCGGTGGATTGCAGCTGTCTTTAGTAAACAAGACACAGCCTGTGTTTCTTTGTTTGTTGTGAAGCTTTAACACAGAGCGGTCAAGCGAACATGTTTTCTACGTCAACCAGCAAGTTTTTGGATGGGAAAATTGTGATATTAAGTCGGCTTTTACCGGAGACTTCAGTGGATTATGTGACTTCCTCCTGCAGCTCAAAAAGGCAGCTGTGATCTTGACTCCTCCATCGGCTTCTCTGAGAGACACTGGCGTTCACCGCAGCCATCCGACTTTCAGGTATGTCTTTAAAATCTAACTAAAACACTATTAAAACAATAAACAGATAAGGGATCTTCCAGAATTATCTTAGTAGATTTGTCTAATTACATCAGAAACGGTCCCACTGCCGCCGCCTGGAGCCGTCGCTTTTTCCATCCATCCATCCATCATCTTCCGCTTATCCGAGGTCGGGTCGCGGGGGCAGCAGCCTAAGCAGGGAAGCCCAGACTTCCCTCTCCCCAGCCACTTCGTCCAGCTCTTCCCGGGGGATCCCGAGGCGTTCCCAGGCCAGCCGGGAGACATAGTCTTCCCAACGTGTCCTGGCTCTTCCCCGTGGCCTCTTACCGGTCGGACGTGCCCTAAACACCTCCCTAGGGAGGCGTTCGGGTGGCATCCTGACCAGATGCCCGAACCACCTCATCTGGCTCCTCTCGATGTGGAGGAGCAGCAGCTTTACTTTGAGCTCCTCCCGGATGGCAGAGCTTCTCACCCTATCTCTAAGGGAGAGCAGGAAACTCATTTGGGCCGCTTGTACCCGTGATCTTATCCTTTCGGTCATGACCCAAAGCTCATGACCATAGGTGAGGATGGGAACGTAGATCGACCGGTAAATTGAGAGCTTTGCCTTCCGGCTCAGCTCCTTCTTCACCACAACGGATCGATACAACGTCCGCATTACTGAAGACGCCGCACCGATCCGCCTGTCGATCTCACGATCCACTCTTCCCTCACTCGTGAACAAGACTCCTAGGTACTTGAACTCCTCCACTTGGGGCAGGGTCTCCTCCCCAACCCGGAGATGGCACTCCACCCTTTTCCGGGCAAGAACCATGGACTCGGACTTGGAGGTGCCGATTCTCACTCCGGTCGCTATTCTCCACACCTGCTTTGTTTTCACAAGCCAGACTATTTTAGTTGTGCGGACATTGTTGATTGTCATGTCATGTACGGATGTACTTTGTGGACGCTGTCTGCTGCTCCACACACTAAGTCGTTGCTGTCATCCAGCATTCTGCGTTTGTTTACTTTGCAGCCAGTTCAGTTTTAGTTCCGTTCTGCATAGCCACGCCTAAGCTTCAATGTCTTTTCTTAGCGGCACTCGCCTTTTGTTTATTTTTGATTTAAGCATAAGATTCCTTTTTACCTGCACCTTGCCTCCCTCTGTCTGCATATTGTGATCACGACAAACCATGTTCCCGACATCTACAAAGTAATTAGCTACCCGTTGCCGCCTACTACAGCACAGACACTCAAGAACCGCACATTATTTACGGATTATGATTACTTGTGTGCAAAAAAGATTTTTAACCCAATTATGTGAAATTAGTGGCACAGTGGTTGAAAAACAGACACAAAGTGAAGTGAATTGTATTTATATAACACTTTTTCGCTAGTGACTCAAAGCGCTTACTTAGTGAAACCCAACATCTAAGTTATATTTAAAGGCCTACTGAAAGTCACTACTAGCGACCACGCAGTCTGATAGTTTATATATCAATGATGAAATATTAACATTGCAACACATGCCAATACGGCCGCTTTAGTTTACTAAATTGCAATTTTAAATTGCCCGCGAGTTTGCTTTAACCGCATAATTACACGGTATTTTGGACATCTGTGTTGCTGAATATTTTGCAATTTGTTCGTTTAATAATGGAGACTATAAAAAACAATGCTGTTGGTGGAAAGCGGTGTATTGCAGCCGATGTTTCTTTGTTTGTTGTGAAGCGGAGCGGTCAAGCGAACATGTTTTCTCTACGTCAACCAGCACGTTTTTGGATGGGGAAATTGTGATATATATATCTTACCGGAGACATCAATGGATTATTCGTCGTCCTGCAGCAGCTGTTTAAAAGGCAGCTGTGAGCTTGGCTCCTCGGCTTCTCTCTGAGACACTTTGTGTTCACCGCAGCCACCCGACCTCGAGGTATGTCTTTACAATCTTTAAAATCTCACTAAAACACTATTAAAACAATAAGCAGATAAGGGATCTTCGAGAATTATCTTAGTAAATGTGTCTAATTACACGTGTCCTTCACTATCAATATCCTAATTCACAAATCTTTCATCCTCGCTCAAATTAATGGGGAAATTGTCGCTTTCACGCTCCGAATTGCTCTTACTGCTGGTGGCTCCCATTAAAAACAATGTGAATATGTGTGGAGCCCTGCAACTCGTGACGTCACCGCACACATACTTCCGGTACAGGCAGAGCTTTTCTATTAGCGACCAAAAGTAGCGAACTTTATCGTGGATGTTCTCTACTAAATCCTTTCAGCAAAAATATGGCAATATCGCGAAATGATCAAGTATGACACATAGAATGGACCTGCTATCCCCGTTTAAATAAGAACATCTCATTTCAGTAGGCCTTTAAACCAGTGTGGGTGGAACTGGCAGCAAGGTGGGTAAAGTGTGTTGCCTGAGGACACAAGGGCAGTGACTGGCTTATTAATGATTCCTAAAGCCCAAAAAAAGTCTGCGGGCTGTAGAGCTTTTTCATTTCGGGCTCCAGTACTCTGGAATGCCCTCCCGGTAACAGTTCGAGATGCCACCTCAGTAGAAGCATTTAAGTCTCACCTTAAAACTCATTTGTATACTCTAGCCTTTAAATAGACTCCCTTTTTAGACCAGTTGATCTGCCGTTTCTTTTCTTTTTCTTCTATGTCCCACTCTCCCTTGTGGAGGGAGTCCGGTCCGATCCGGTGGCCATGTACTGCTCGCCTGTGTATCGGCTGGGGACATCTCTGCGCTGCTGATCAGCCTCCGCTTGGGATGGTTTCCTGCTGGCTCCGCTGTGAACGGGACTCTCGCTGCTGTGTTGGATCCGCTTTGGACTGGACTCTCGCGACTGTGTTGGATCCATTATGGATTGATCTTTCACAGTATCATGTTCTCATATGTTCTCATAGTCATCAGTATCATCAGTATCACAGTATCATGTTCTCATAGTCATCGTTGTCACCGGTGTCCCACTGGGTGTGAGTTTTCCTTGCCCTTATGTGGGCCTACCGAGGATGTCGTGGTGGTTTGTGCAGCCCTTTGAGACACTAGTGATTTAGGGCTATATAAGTAAACATTGATTGATTGATTGATTGACTAAGATGGCGGAAGCGGGGATCGAACCTGGAACCCTCAAGTCGCTGGCACGGCCACTCTACCAACCGAGCTATACCGCTCTAAATCACAGCTAGAGTATTTTCTCAGGGAGAAAATTAAAAGGGACCCATCTTGGACCACCTAAGCCCGATCCGAGAAGACCCCCCATGGCTATTTATGCTACATTTGTTCTTATCAAAAGCCAGACGATCCAGCGGTTTCCTCACACTTGGCCTGCCACTTCACAGCGTCTGACATAATGGACAGGAGGATTGGATGATCGGTGTCAGCTTCTCACCGAGCCCCTCTCCTCTCGGCGTTCACGTGACGCACGCCTAAAGTGGCCCGCCGTCGTGTCATCAATGGCGGAGCCCCCCCGGAAGGGACCGTCTTCCCAAGCTGGAGTGTCTCCTGCTGGGACCGCTGGGGCGATGGCGAAGGAGGAGGGGGCCGGGGGGCTGGAGGAGAGTGGCGGCGGGGTTACACGGACTTGAAGAACATTGTCTACAGCCCACACCTCCCCCTATTCTTCAATCTGCCCCTTATCGCCCTCCCCCACAAGACGGAGCGACAATGAGCATATGTGTGCGGTTGCCATGTTCACCCTTTATGGCCCTCTCCAGTGTGTCAGGAGAGGGACTGTAAATTGCGTTAAAAATAACATGTAAAACAAAATATATATATACACCAGATATACAGGAAGAGCATTATCATTTTCAGTATGGTTCATTTCACCAGCTCCCTATCAATCATTCCTCGGTTTGGTCCACTCCATAATGCAAACAGCCAGGTAACCTAAATCACAAATAGGAGATGGCAATTCCTACGAAACGAGGACGTTAAACAAAGCAAACAGCCGCGGCGTTGAATTTTGATAGCGCCGAGCTAAGCCCTCCATTCTGCTGTGGAGAATTTAGCTCCAAATATATATTCCTGCTTGGAAAGAGATGGTATTGTGTTATCCAGAGTGTGTTTACCTAGTGAATCTACATATGGCTATCTAATATCTTTGTGCCATTGAGCAGGTTGGACGCCGGAGTCCCAGGGGGTGTCAAGGCTGGGATTATGCATGGCAGGGGTTGAACTCTTGCCCCCCGTGTGATTGAAAGACCTCCGCCAGCTTAGGCGCTGTTTATTGTACATTTGCATTGCTCACTTCTCCCAAGCTGCAGGGGACTATCGCTGGTCAGGCACTTCATATCTGGGTCTTCTGTAATTTGCTTTCCTACGGATCTCTCCGGTGTCTCCCAGCCTGCGGGTAAGGCTGAGGGGGCTTATAGGCAATCATTTAGTTGATTGACCAGCATACGCTCTGATCAATATCTCACAGCAGGCGCCACTTGGCGAGAGAAAACAAATCCTCAGTTGACGTATTTAGATCCAGTATTTACAATGGGATTTCGGATAAAATACCAAAACGCTCAGGCCTCAGTGTTCGGGATTGCAGATATACTGTATATTCTCCAATTACAGCCGACGCGTGTATTTAAAGGTTATTTTCCAATACCTCTGTAGCTGATAACTGTTGTACAGCCGGGATATGCTCATTTCCAAATTAGATTTACAGCCCCGAAATATTATTGTTTTCATTTTGATACCCCGCCCTCTACCATTTGACCAATTAAAAAGTCTGTGAGTGTGTCATATCTAGGTTGCCAGTTACGCACCGCCCTCTTCGTCGAGCTACTACCACTGGTGAAGTTACTAAACATGTCAGACCTTAGAAAATCTAAAAGGCAATGTTACCATTCTCAACGTATTCATGACAGAGCCAGGAAAAAAACGAGGATTTGTATCGGGGATGCCTTTGAAAGATGGAGTCAATCACTAATTACTCATTTCCTTCTACATAGATAAGTAAGACGTTTACATTTTCGAATTAATGTTTAACAAATGGAAATGGACATTTGGTATGTAAACTATATTGTCCAATACAGTCTATGATCTTGTCTGACAAAGCTAGTATGTTCCTGCAACGAATGCCTAGGAGCAAAGCACCATCACACTAGCGTAGCTTAGCATGCTAGCCCGGTCAATGACACATGGACGCATAGGCTAACGGGGGAAATATATGTCCGTTAACCTGTATGTGGGTGTGTCATCCAACTGACAGAGCAAACTATATTTTCGACAAATAAAACCTATGGGGTTTTGGGTAGTGTCAGTGCCTATTTCGCTCTCAATACACAGTAGTTCATCCAGGATATGTGCATTTCAAAATTAGATTTACAGCCCCAAAATGTTGTTGTTATGCACCGCCCTCTTCGTCAAGCTACTACCACTGGTGAAGTTACTAAACATGTCAGACCTTAGTAAATCTAAAAGGCCTCGTTACCATTCTCAACGTATTCATGACAAAGCCAGGAACAAAACGAGGATTTGTATCTAGATGCTTTTGAAAGATGGAGACGATTGCTAATTTCCTCCTAGATAGATAAGTAAGGCATTTAAGTTTTCGAATTACTTGTAATAAATGGAAATGGACATTTGGTATGTAAACTATATTGTCCAATACAGTCTATGACCTTGTCTGACAAAGCTAGAATGTTCCTGCAACGAATGCCTAGGAGCAAAGCACCATCACACCAGCGTAGCTTAGCATTGCTAGCCCGGTCAATGACACATGGACGCATAGGCTAACGGGGGAAATATATGTCCGTTAACCTGTAAGTGGATGTGTCATCCAACTGACAGAGCAAACTATATTTTCGACAAATAAAACCTATGGGGTTTTGGGTAGTGTCAGTGCCTATTTCGCTCTCAATACACAGTAGTTCATCCAGGATATGTGCATTTCAAAATTAGATTTACAGCCCCAAAATGTTGTTATGCACCGCCCTCTTCGTCAAGCTACTACCACTGGTGAAGTTACTAAACATGTCAGACCTTAGTAAATCTAAAAGGCCTCGTTACCATTCTCAACGTATTCATGACAAAGCCAGGAACAAAACGAGGATTTGTATCTAGATGCTTTTGAAAGATGGAGACGATTGCTAATTTCCTCCTAGGTAGATAAGTAAGGCATTTACATTTTCGAATTACTTGTAATAAATGGATATGGACATTTGGTATGTAAACTATATTGTCCAATACAGTCTATGATCTTGTCTGACAAAGCTAGTATGTTCCTGCAACCAATACTGAGGAGCAAAGCACCATCACACTAGCGTAGCTTAGCATGCTAGCCCAATCAATGACACATGGATGTAAAGGCTAATGGGGGAAATGTATGCCGTTAGCCTGTAAGTGGATGTGTCATCCAATTGACAGAGCAAACTATATTTTCGACAAATAAAACCTATGGGGTTTTGGGTAGTGTCAGTGCCTATTTCGCTCTCAATACACAGTAGTTCATCCGGGATATGCGCATTTCAAAATTAGATTTACAGCCCCGAAATGTTGTTATTATGCACCGCCCTCTTCGTCAAGCTACAGCCACTGGTGAAGTTACTAAACATGTCAGACCTTGGAAAATCTAAAAGGCAATGTTACCATTCTCAACGTATTCATGACAGAGCCAGGAAAAAAATGAGGATTTGTATCGGGGATGCCTTTGAAAGATGGAGTCAATCGCTAATTACTCATTTCCTTCTAGATAGGTAAGTAAGGCATTTACATTTTCGAATTACTGTTTAACAAATGGAAATGGACATTTGGTATGTAAACTATATTGTCCAATACAGTCTATGATCTTGTCTGACAAAGCTAGTATGTTCCTGCAACGAATGCCTAGGAGCAAAGCACCATCACACTAGCGTAGCTTAGCATGCTAGCCCGATCAATGACACATGGATGTAAAGGCTAACGGGGGAAATATATGCCGTTAGCCTGTATGTGTGTGTGTCATCCAACTGACAGGGAAAACTATATTTTCGACAAATAAAACCTATGTAGATATGGGTAGTGTCAGTGCCTATTTCGCTCTTAACATGCAAATATGGCTAATTGCGGTTCCTGGTACTGTATATGCATCCAACACATATGGTGGTATTTGCTTGGCACAATATAATGCATTACATGCCATGATTTGTGTATTGACATGGTAGTAGGCTACATGAGTTATGCATAACGTGGTTTTTGCGTAACGTGGGTTGGCTCATAGAATGGGACTCTCACTGAAAGATGGTGATATGCGTACATGTATGAGAATGTAGTGCGTCGGGTTGGATGCAACATGGGGTTATGCTGAAAGAAATGTAGCGGTAATTTTACTGTTGGCCTTGACTTTCCATCAAAGTAGGCCTATGCAATAAACAATATATCATATAATATTATAGCAGGGTAATGCCAACAATCTGTCCCGACTCCCGAGAAAAATATTGCTGCGTAACTTTACAAATACATTTGGCCTATTGACATCAGTAAAATGTGGCATATTGACTTAGTAAAGCATCTTGCAAGAAGCATAAACAAGAGAAACTTACAGCGTAGAAATCGTCGAGTTCGAAGTTCCTTGGAGTAGGATTTGGATTGGGTTGCGTATCTGGCAACCTCAGACATGGAGAGTAGGAGGGGTCTACAGAATGTTGACCGTGACTGCAGTACCATTTTTGGCCACATTACCACAGACGGCACCTATAAACACAAAGACGACGGAGCATTTATTCAATGTCATTTTTTTTTCAGAAACCTTAGAATCATGATGAAAAACATGATTTTGAACACATACAAACACACATACTGGTTATCATTTGGAATGGGGACAAAGTTTTTGATCATGACTTGTGGGGACCACCCTAACTACAGGTTGTGGAGGCATAATAAAAGCTCACACACATCTTTAAATCTCTGGATTGATGAAGTAATGTGCTGATCATACTTACTGGGGACCTTGGGGGAAAAAGAGTTAATATGGTTCATGGGGACCACATTTTTAAAATAATTTTGCATAATTCACACAAGTTTGTACGTGACTACTGAGGACCATTAAAAAAAATTTTTTAAAAAGGAAATGCAAATGTCTCATACTCAAACTAACCAGTAAACATGTTTTATGGGTCAAAGCTTAAAAATGACTTAAGCATATTCAGAATGGATCTGACTCATTTAAAAAGGTTTTCCTTTAAGGGACCTGTTTTTTTTGTCCCCATACCATCAGAGGTCCCCTAAAAGTGACTGTGTAAAGAGAGCGATGTCTCCATTCAGTATGCATTGGCAGAACACACACACACTATGTTTACATGCATATATATATATATATATATATATATATATATATATATATATATATATATACATATATAAATATACATATACATACATACATACATATACATATATATATACATATACATATACATATATATATACATATACATATACATATACAGTAAGTCGGACACGTTTCCAGTGAAGGTTGGACTCCGCCAAGGCTGTCCTTTGTCACCGATTCTGTTCATAACTTTTATGGACAGAATTTCTAGGCGCAGCCAAGGCGTTGAGGGGTTCTGGTTTGGTGGCCACGGGATTAGGTCTCTGCTTTTTGCAGATGATGTAGTCCTGATGGCTTCATCCGGCCGGGATCTTCAGCTCTCACTGGATCGGTTCGCAGCCGAGTGTGAAGCGACCGGAATGAGAATCAGCACCTCCAAGTCCGAGTCCATGGTTCTCGCCCGGAAAAGGGTGGAGTGCCATCTCCGGGTTGGGGAGGAGACCCTGCCCCAAGTGGAGGAGTTCAAGTACCTAGGAGTCTTGTTCACGAGTGGGGGAAGAGTGGATCGTGAGATCGACAGGCGGATCGGTGCGGCGTCTTCAGTAATGCGGACGTTGTATCGATCCGTTGTGGTGAAGAAGGAGCTGAGCCGGAAGGCAAAGCTCTCAATTTACCGGTCGATCTACGTTCCCATCCTCACCTATGGTCATGAGCTTTGGGTCATGACCGAAAGGATAAGATCACGGGTACAAGCGGCCGAAATGAGTTTCCTCCGCCGTGTGGCGGGTCTCTCCCTTAGAGATAGGGTGAGAAGCTCTGCCATCCGGGAGGAGCTCAACGTAAAGCCGCTGCTCCTCCACATCGAGAGGAGCCAGATGAGGTGGTTCGGGCATCTGGTCAGGATGCCACCCGAACGCCTCCCTAGGGATGTGTTTAGGGCACGTCCAGCTGGTAGGAGGCCACGGGGAAGACCCAGGACACGTTGGGAAGACTATGTCTCCCGGCTGGCCTGGGAACGCCTCGGGATCCCCCGGGAAGAGCTAGACGAAGTGGCTGGAGATAGGGAAGTCTGGGCTTCCCTGCTTAGGCTGCTGCCCCCGCGACCCGACCTCGGATAAGCGGAGGATGATGGATGGATGGATGGATGGATATACATATACATATATACACATACATACATATACACATACATACATACACATATATATATATATATATAAATGCAGGGTTTCCCACACATTCATTTATTTGTGGAGGCCCGCCACGAAAAAATTACGGCCGCCACAAATAAAAACAAAAATTTAAAAATAAATATATATATATATTTTTTTTTTTTGGGGGGGGGGGGGCTTTTGACTCGCTCGACCGCTCATAAAAGCAATGGGACTCTGTCTGTGAATGGAGCTTGTAGCTACATATTATATAAATATGTACATAAAGTGTTGTAATTATATTCCAACTCCGCGTTCTTCTTGGTCATCGCCGCCGCTGCTGCCTCCAAACCCCCTACCCCCCCGCCCCCTGCCCAACCACACCACAACAAATAGATGCCTGACCTGTGGGACACACTGAAATATAAATATATATATATATATATATATATATATATATATATATATATATATATATACATACATATTTGTTGTGCATCTCCTGAGAGTTAAGTTTTGCCCTGCTTTTAAAACTAGTGACGCCTATGTTTATAACTTTAATCAAGGGTTCTTGAACACACCACAGTTACATGCAATGACATCCGAAAGTGAAACTTGTACATAACTTTCTCTTATGATGCCACAAATGTCCGTCCATCCATCCATTTTGTATCGCTTGTCCCTCTCGGGCTCTCGGGGGGCGCTGGAGTCTATCCCAGCTGCACTTGATTCATTATATTGTTCACCTTTCTTCCATCACCTCATCCTTGTTGCAAAAATGTTGGTGCAGTGTGTGAATGCTCAGAGGTGAGCTTTGATGAGTTACTGAAGTGTGTATCGAGCGAAGTGTTCCAATCTACGTTTACCACTATCCAGATGGAATGAAGCATTTTGACTCTAGCAACATTATTAGTGAAAATATATATTTTTTTCTTCCTAAATGAACTATTTGACAAAAAGCTTCAAATTTAATAAAAGCATTTGGTGGGGCCCCAGTGCAACATCAGCAGGGCCTTCTCTGCTGGCCTAACAACAAGAAATCATGATCATAATTATAGATAAAAGTACTTTTTAAATGTACTTTCCCTACATATTTAAACGTATTGATATTCTCTTCATGTCATATAATGCTCCTTCCAGTGCTGTTTTTTAGGTTAAAGTTGATATCCAATCAGAATTCAGCTAGCTTATGTTGCCATGCTGTACCAAATCTGCCTAGGGCCTTCAGAATCGACAATGTCTGTGCACTGTAAGTGAACGGGGACATACAGTTGATAGACAGTTGCCATAGCCAATCAGATCGCGGGTTGTCAGTAAGGCCGTCCAGCTGGCCTAACGTTGAACGTGACATTCACGCGTCCTGTGATTGGATACTCACCGGAACTGTTAGCGGATTAATTTGAGAACACATAGTTGATAGACAGTTGCGATAGCCAATCAGATCACAAGTTGTTGACAGTAGCCTATTTAGGTAGCCCGATGTTAACGAGACTGTGATTGTTATTCCAAAGTGAGTATCCAATCACAAGCCACAATTTAGCAGGAAGTGTTGACCCACAAAGGAGAACAAAACGTTGATTAAGTGGCAGATATATATTGTGATGTTATGAGCTAGGTAGCATAAGAACTCCATTACCCAGCATGCCACAGTAGCATAGTTTAGGATATTGAATGTAGCCATGGATGTTATTGACGAGCACACTGTGGAATAAACGTTCATCTGCAAGACAACACATACATTTGCGAGGCCATTTTCAAGAAGGATATTTAAAAAGAAACTACATCTTGTGAGACCATGTCGGCGATTAATTTGTGATGGGTAATATCCCGGGGAGGATCCCGAGGCATTCCCAGGCCAGCCAAGAGACAGTCTTCCCAATGTGTCCTGGGTCTTCCCCGTGGCTTCCTACCGGTCGGACGGGACCTAAACACCTCCCTAGGGAGGCATTCGGGTGGCATCCTGACCAGATGCTCGAACCACCTCATCTGGCTCCTCTCCATGTGAAGGAGCAGCGGCTTTACTTTGAGCTCGTCCAGGATGGCAGAGCTTGTCATCTTATCTCTAAGGGAGAGCCAAAACTCATTCCGGCCGCTTGTACCCGTGATCTTGTCTTTTCGGTCATAACTCAAAGCTCATGACCATAGGTGAGGATGGGAACGTAGATCGACCGGTAAATTGAGAGCTTTGCCTTCCGGCTCAGATCCTTCTTCACCACAACGGATCGACACAGCGTCCGTATTATCCACTCTTCCTTCACTCGTGAACAAGACTCCTAAGTACTTGAACTCCTCCACTTGGGGCAGGGTCTCCTCCCCAAACCTCATTTAAAAATGCACCACTTTTCAATTGCACACGCAGTCTTAATTGTTTGCGCAAAACACGCCCACTAATAGTAAACACAATTTTATAGATTGCACACGCTGTTCATCGCCTTGTGTTTTGATCTTAGTTAATCAGACCCTAGGTGAAAAAAATAAATCAACTAGGATCTTTTTAAATGCCTGGATCGTGGTTTTTGTGTCCAAAATCCCACGACACCCTTGTGAAGAAAAGCCCCGATCAGATCATTCTTAGATCAGATTTTCCCACTGAAGAGCAGATTATATTAACAAAGATAATTGCATTCGCAGCCTTGCCCTGAAGTGGTCAACAATACAATTTCACTAATTTATCCCGGTGAAAGGTTGACCTTAAGAAATGTAATTACACACACCTGAGTTACACAAGAGCCTGAGAGGTCCACAAAACGGTTACCGGTAGAAGAAGGTGTAATTGCCACAAAACAATTAGCCCATTGTTGCGGCAGTTTGGAATAATTGCTACGTAGCTTCTGGCTTTAAACACGGAACTGTTGAATAAAAACAAACATGTGGCCGGTCCTCATACTTTATAAGCAAGGATTCCGCAACATTAATTAGCTTGAATATTCTAAAATGTTAAAAAAAAAAAGAACTGATCAAATGTAGGGGAATAAACAATTCACCTGCCTCTCAACAGCATCCAGTGGGGAACGGCATTAGTTCTACATGACCAGGTGGAATTAAGTGGTTTAGCGTAACCTGTTCTAAACACACATCATTTCTGAATTTTAATGGGTCTGGCCATGCCTCATAACTATGCATGACTTCATACTTTCATAATTGACAGGAAATATGAACTGGGCCAGGGGTCGCCTGTTAGAATGACTTCTCATTTAATTTTCTGACAGCCTAATACACAAATGCGGGCGGAATTTCTTGGGTTTTCATGTAGTGCATAGGAACCCTTAAAGTGGAATCTTGCAGAAAATCCCCCAAGGCTAGGACAGAGTCTCTTACAAGCGCTCTATAATAGTGACCAAGGCTCAAGTCAATTTCTCCACTGATGTCCGTATGGCATTCAATACAAGAGCTCTATGGAAAAACGTTGCATCGGAAAGGATATAATACCTCGGTCTAGATTTTACTGCTCTTGTATGATTATGACCAAAACTGGCCCTAGGCTTTGTGTGCCCCCTTTAATACTAGACTCAGGCTTCCTTTTATTGTCATTCAAATTTGAACTTTACAGTACAGATTACATATCCATTATTATTATTATTAGACTACTGAAGGGACCCCACCTCACCCTAAACCTAACATATTGGCCCCACATTCACACACTCAGTATAGTTTCCTGCACTATATTAGTGTTTTCCACCAAAGTGGCGAGGCACACTATAATGAAGTGTTTTTCAACCTTTTTTGAGGCAAGGCACATTTTTTCCGTTGAAAAAATCCGGAGGCACACCACCAAAAAACGAAACTCAATTGACGTTAAAAAGTCGTTGTCGGAATTGTTGGATATGACTTTAAAGCAGGGGTCCCCAAACTTTTTGACTCGGTGGGCGTATGGGGTTAAAAAAATTTGACCAGGGGACGCACTACATATATATATATATATATATATATATATATATATATATATATATATATATATATATATATATATATATATATATATATATATATATATATATATATGTCTTGATTGGATTATCCGGAGAATAGTGCTCGATACTGTGGTAGAGCGCAATATGTAGGTGTGGGAAAAAATCACAAGACTACTTCATCTCTACAGATCTGTTTCATGAGGGGTTCCCTCAATCATCAGGAAAATCATCAGGAAAATCTCCTGATGATTGAGGGAACCCCTCATGAAACAGATCTGTAGAGATGAAGTAGTCTTGTGATTTTTTCCCACACCTACATATATATATATATATATATATATATATGCCCTAATATATATATAATATTAGGGCTGCGAATCTTTGGGTGTCCCACGATTCGATTCAATATCAATTCTTGGGGTCACGATTCGATAGTATATTGATTTTTTCGATTCGATTCGATTCGATTCGATTCTCGATTCAAAAACGATATTTTTCCGATTCAAAACGATTCTGTATTCATTCCATACCTAGGATTTCAGCAGGATCTACCCCAGTCTGCTGACATGCTAGCAAAGTAGTATATTTTTTTTTAAAAAAGCTTTTATAATTGTAAAAGACAATGTTTTATCAACTGATTGCAATAATGTACATTTGTTTTTAACTATTAAAGGAAGCAAAAATATGACTTATTTTATCTTTGTGAAAACATTGGACACAGTGTGTTGTCAAGTTTATGAGATGCCATGCAAGTGTAAGCCACTGTGACACTATTGTTCTTTTTTATTATTTTTATAAATGTCTAATGATAATGTCAGTGAGGGATTTTTAATCACTGCTATGCTGAAATTATAATTAATATTGATACTGTTGTTGATAATATTCATTTTTGTTTCACTACTTTTGGTTTGTTCTGTGTGGTGTTTGTGTCTCCTCTCAATTGCTCTGTTTGTTGCAGTTCTGAATGTTGCTGGGTCAGGTTTGGTTTTGGAATTGGATTGCATTGTTAGGGTATTGCTGTGTAGTGGTTTGTTAGATAAAAAAATAAAAAAATAAATTTAAAAAAATCAATTTTAAAAAAAATGAGAATCGATTCTGAATCGCACAACGTAAACAATTTGATTCGTATTCAAATCGATTTTTTCCCACACCCCTAATAAATATATATATATTCATTCTATTATTATTATTTTTTACTTGGTATTACCCGCGGCCCGGATTTTGGATGCTGGCGTGCCGTACCTGCCTAGGAGACCCAGTAACAAGCGGTAGAAAATTAATTGATGGATGGGTGAAAAAGAAAAGATTAAAATAAATAAATAAATAAATAAATAAATAAATAAATAAATAGATATATATATATTTTTATTTATTTTTTTTATTTTTTTTACTTGCTATTACCCGCGGCCCGGATTTTGAATGCTGGTTTACCATATCTGCCTAGGAGATCCAGTAACAAGCGGTAGAGAATGGATTGTAGGATGGGCGAAAAAGGACAGGTTAAAAAAAACTACAATCAAAAAATACATAAATACAATTTTTATTTACTTTTTAGCCAGGACTACTCGCGGGCCGGATTTTGGACGCCGGCGTGCCATATCTGCCTAGGAGACTCAGTAACAAGCGGTAGAAAATGGATTGATGGATATAAAAAATTGCTAATAATAAAAATAACCCCCTTTTTTTTTTTTTTTTTACTTGGTACTACCCGCGGGCCGGATTTTGGACGCTGGTGGGCCGTAGTTTGGGGACTCCTGCTTTAACGCATAACCAAACATGCATCAATATAGCGCTTGTCTCATATCACCACCTGTCACATCACGCCATGACTTATTTAGACTTGTTTGCTGTTTTCCTGTGTGTAGTGTTTTAGTGCTTGTCTTGCGCTCCTGTTTTGGTGGCTTCTTCTCTTTTTTGGGTATTTTCCTGTAGCAGTTTCATGTCTTCCATTGAGCGATATTTCCCGCATCGAACTTTGATGATTGTCATGTCATGTTGGGATGTACATTGTGTACGCCGTCTTTGCTCCACAGTAAGTCTTTGCTGTCGTCCAGCATTCTGTTGTTTACGGGTCTCCCCATGTCTAGCATTAAAAGATTACAGTTGGTACAAAATGCGGCTGCTAGACTTTTGACAAGAACAAGAAAGTTTGATCATATTACGCCTGTACTGGCTCACCTGCACTGGCTTCCTGTGCACTTAAGATGTGACTTTAAGGTTTTACTACTTACGTATAAAATACTACACGGTCTAGCTCCAGCCTATCTTGCCGATTGTATTGTACCGTATGTCCCGGCAAGAAATCTGCCTTCAAAGGACTCCGGCTTATTAGTGATTCCTAGAGCTCAAAAAAAGTCTGCGGGCTATAGAGCGTTTTCCGTTCGGGCTCCAGTACTCTGGAATGCCCTCCCGGTAACAGTTCGAGATGCTACCTCAGTAGAAGCATTTAAGTCTCATCTTAAAACTCATCTGTATACTCTAGCCTTTAAATAGACCTCCTTTTTAGACCAGTTGATCTGCCGCTTCTTTTCTTTCTCCTATGTCCCCCCCTCCCTTGTGGAGGGGGTCCGGTCCGATGACCATGGATGAAGTACTGACTGTCCAGAGTCGAGACCCAGGATGGACCGCTCGCCTGTATCGGTTGGGGACATCTCTACGCTGCTGATCCGCTTGAGATGGTTTCCTGTGGACGGGACTCTCACTGCTGTCTTGGAGCCACTATGGATTGAACTTTCACAGTATCATGTTAGACCCGCTCGACATCCATTGCTTTCGGTCCCCTAGAGGGGGGGGGGTTGCCCACATCTGAGGTCCTCTCCAAGGCTTCTTATAGTCAGCATTGTTACTGGCGTCCCACTGGATGTGAATTCTCCCTGCCCACTGGGTGTGAGTTTTTCTTGCCCTTTTGTGGGTTCTTCCGAGGATGTTGTAGTCGTAATGATTTGTGCAGTCCTTTGAGACATTTGTGATTTGGGGCTATATAAATAAACATTCATTGATTGATTTACTTTGTAGCCAGTTCAGCTTCAGTTTTGTTTTGCATAGCCTTCCATAAGCTTCAATGCCTTTTCTTAGGGGTACTCACCTTCTGCTTATTTTTGGTTTAAGCATTAGATACCTTTTACCTTCACCATGCCTTCCGCTGCTTCCGACATCTACAAAGCAAATAGCAACCGGCTGCCACCTACTGATATGGAAGAGTATTACACGGTTACTCAGCCGAGCTCCAGACAGCACCGACACTCAACAACAACACATCATTTGCAGACTATAATTACTGGTTTGCAAAAAAATGTTTTAACCCAAATAGGTGAAATTAGATGGACTGTCTCTCACGGCACGCTATTTTTCAAAGTACATCCGTACATAACATGACAATCAATACCAAAATAGGAGTGCAAGACAAGAACTAAAACAAAAAACTCCAAATAAGTCACAGCGTGATGTAACAGGTGGTGACAGTACACCTACTTTGAGACAAGAGCTATACAGTAGTGATGCATGCTATGTGATGGTTTAAATTCATATCCAACAATTGCGAGAACAACTTTTTCCTGTCAATATTGGCTGCTGAGTAAATTTTAAATGTTTTCTGCTGGTGGTGTGCCTCGGGATGTTTTCAATGAAAAAATTTGACCTCAGCTCAGAAATGGTTGAAAAACACTGCAGTAAATAACCACTTATTGATTTATTATGGTTGAAAATAGCTTTTTAAAACATTTTGCGGTGGCGACTTGTCCAGGGTGTACGGCATTTTCCGCCCAAATGCAGCTGAGATAGGCCCCAGCGACCCCCCGCGACCCTACAAGGGACAAGCGGTAGAAAATGGATGGATGGATGGAACTTGTAATACTGCCAAGATTTTGTACGGGAAAAAACTTGAATAAGGTTTTTGACTTTATGACTTTAAATCCTAACAACATATCTAGATGATGTGACTGTTAATAGTGAAGGATGAATGTCCCATAACAAGAAGATAGAGAAAAAGAAGAAGCTTCTCGACTACGTTGTCGGCACAGACTACAAAGGCGGAAGCGCGCAAATTTTCAGGAGTCATGCAGATCCCAAATACAGATCAGCAGGTACCAGAAAGTAAAAAAAGTTTATTTTTGCATAATAATGCGAAAAAACGCCAAATATGTCTTACCTTGTACACACACCATAATAATAAACCTATGTTGAAGCAAGCAAGCGGTGCGGCTTTATAGGTTGCCAAATTCGTACTAAAACATTTTCATAGATTTTTGAGCGCCATGTCAATGGAACATATAAAATGTTGGTGTTGTTTACTTGAGACATATTGCCATCATAGTGCTGTCTAAACTTATCTCTTATGTTTGACTGCCATCTACCGGTCACACTTAACATTATACCATGTAACAAATAAAATTGCCTCAAGGTCTAATTAGGAAGGCTAATACACTTTAGCGTAACGTTAGCTCATTTTGCGGTATATGTGTGTGCGTGCGTGTGCGTGCTTGTGTGTGTGTTTTACGGACAGAAAAGCTTTGAATGGCAGAGTCCCTGCTATCACATTTTGATAAAAATATAACATTTACATCAGAATCAACTACAGGCTTCCCAAATGCTGTGATAAATTAAGCATGATGTGTTGACTTGAAAATGTTTAATGTTGCAAATTGTATATGTAAAAGAAAAGTTTTGAGCGCCATGTCTAATGTTCAATATTCGCAATGGAACATATAAAATGTTGGTGTTGTTTACTTGAGACATATTGCCATCATAGTGCTGTCTAAACTTATCTCTTATGTTTGACTGCCATCTACCGGTCACACTTATTATACCATGTAACAAATAAAATTGCTTCAAGGTGTAATTAGGAAGGCTAATAAACTTTTAGCGTAATGTTAGCTCATTTTGCGGCATATGTGTGTGTGTGTGTGTGTGTCTGTGTGTGTGTGTGTGTGTGTGTTTTACGGATAGAAAAGCTTTGAATGGCAGAGTCCCTGCTTTCACATTTTGATAAAAATATAACATATACATCAGAATCAACTACAGGCTTCCCAAATGCTGTGATAAATTAAGCATGATGTGTTGACTTGAAAATGTTTAATGTTGCAAATTGTATATGTAAAAGAAAAGTTTTGAGCGCCATGTCTAATGTTCAATATTCGCAATGGAACATATAAAATGTTGGTGTTGTTTACTTGAGACATATTGCCATCATAGTGCTGTCTAAACGTATCTCTTATGTTTAACTGCCATCTACCGATCACACTTATTATACCATGTAACAAATAAAATTGCTTCAAAGTGTAATTAGGAAGGCTAATAAACTTTTAGCGTAATGTTAGCTCATTTTGCGGCATATGTGTGTGTGCGTGTGTTTCTGTGTGTGTGTGTGTGTGTGTGTGTGTGTGCGTGTGTTTTACGGACAGAAAAGCTTTGAATGGCAGAGTCCCTGCTATCACATTTTGATAAAAATATAACATTTACATCAGAATCAACTACAGGCTTCCCAAATGCTGTGATAAATTAAGCATGATGTGTTGACTTAAAAATGTTGAATGTTGCAATTTTTATATGTAAAAGAAAAGTTTTGAGCGCCATGTCTAATGTTCAATATTCGCAATGGAACATATAAAATGTTGGTGTTGTTTACTTGAGACATATTGCCATCATAGTGCTGTCTAAACGTATCTCTTATGTTTAACTGCCATCTACCGATCACACTTAACATTATACCATGTAACAAATAAAATTGCTTCAAGGTGTAATTAGGAAGGCTAATAAACTTTTAGCGTAACGTTAGCTCATTTTGCGGCATATGTGTGTGCGTGTGTGTGTGTGCGTGTGTGCGTGTGTTTTACGGACAGAAAAGCATTGAATGGCAGAGGCCCTGCTATCACATGTTGATAAAAATATAACATTTACATAAGAATCAACTACAGGCTTCCCAAATGCTGTGATAAATTAAGCATGATGTGTTGGGGGGCCAGGGCCCAGGCTAAGACCGATTTTGTTTATTTTATTTTAATCTTCTATTCTTTTCTTCCCCCCGCCCCCCATGTTTACCTGTATGTCATCTTTTTTGTAAGGGGCGCTGGAAGCCGGCAGACCCGTCAGCGATCCTGTTCTGTCTCCCTGTAATGTTTGTCTGATCTTGAATGGGATTGTGCTTAAAATTGTAATTTTCCTGAAGGAACTCTCCTGACGGAATAAATAAAGTACTATCTAATCTATCTTGACTTGAAACTGTTTAATGTTGCACTTTTTATATGTAGAAGAAAAGTTTTGTCATTTTATTTCATCCGAGCAACAATTTGAGGCAGTTTAATGTTGATTAACGTGGGCGGAATTTGTTATAGTGTCCCCAATGTTAAAAGGATAAAGCCATTGTTTACACATTTGGTAAATAAATAACCCAAAAAAAGTATATTTTGTTGTTTTCTTACTGTACCGAAAATGAACCGAACCATGACCTCTAAACCGAGTCACGTACCGAACCAAAATTTTCTTGTACCGTTAGACCCCTAGTAGCTATTGTTATAAAGTTTACTCCCACGACCCCAAGAGGGATAAGTGGATGGATGTTATAATTTGTGTCTGCATAGTTGACCATGCAGGCAGAACCAATTCAATAAAAGCCTAAATTTTGTATTTCTTATTTTGGCATTGGACCTGGTAATCAACAATAGAACAATATGCCGTGGGAGGCAGAGGAATGCGGGCCCTATCACCCTCCTTTTAGCACACGCTAACAACTCAATGTGCACCTCTGGGCTGTAAATTGCTACAAAGAGGGCTCTTGACGGACCGATTTAACATTCATCCCACTCGCAATTAAGCGGACAGACGGACATTGTGGCTCCTACGCCACTTCAACACTGGGGGCTTTGTTGACGTGGCGTCTCGACAAAGGAAAAAAAAAAACAGGAAAATATTTTCAGCTGACTCATCGGCGGGATATTGGCTTTTTGGAGACGTGAATGAATACGAGACAAGATGCTCGTAGGAAAGAATAATTTACATTTCTGTTGTCACGTGTCGCACTGAATAGACGAGAATATTGCAGGTCAGGCTCCAATGCCAGATGAGGGTCTGAGTTATGTAGTAGGGAAAACACTAAGAGGCATACAGAAATGAGATTTTCTTATTTAAACGGGGACAGCAGGTCCATTCTATGTGTCATACTTGATCATTTCGCCATATTTTTGCTGAAAGGATTTAGTAGAGAACATCCACGATAAAGTTCGCAACTTTTGGTCGCTAATAAAAAAGCCTTGCCTGTACGGGAAGTAGCAGATGACGTGCGCGTGACGTCACGGGTTGTGGAGCTCCTCACATCTGAACATTATTTACAATCATGGCCACCAGCAGCGAGAGCGATTCGGACCGAGAAAGCCACGATTTCCCCATTAATTTGAGCGAGGATGAAAGATTTGTGGATGAGGAAAGTAAGAGTGAAGGACTAGAAAAAAAAAAAAAAAGAAGAGGGCAGTGGGAGCAATTCTGATGTTATTAGACACATTTACTAAGATAATTCTGGAAAATCCCTTATCCGCTTATTGTGTTACTAGTGTTTTAGTGAGATTATATAGTCCTACCTGAAAGTCGGAGGGGTGTGGGGACCACCAGTGTTTTTTTTTTGTTTGTTAGTTTTTTTCCCCTTGGCCTCAGTCTGCACCCCCACTCCAGGGCCCAGGCTAAGACTGATTTTTATTTTATTTTAATCTTTTATTCTTTTCTCCCCTCCCTCCCCTTCGTTTACCTGTATGTCATCTTTTTTGTAAGGGGCGCTGGAAGCCGGCAGACCCGTCCGCGATCCTGTTCTGTCTCCCTGTAATGTTTGTCTGATCTTGAATGGGATTGTGCTGAAAATTGTAATTTTCCTGACGGAATAAACAAAGTACTATCTATCTATCTACAAGGGAAGCCACGTTTCTCGACAAGGCAAGGCAGCCGGGCTGAGATTTTTTTTTTTTCCCCTCCACGGTGTAAGCATCCGACGGTCGGTGGCGGCCGGTGGGAGGAGGCAAGAGAGTCCGCAGCTGCAGGAGGAACGACGCAAACTCTGCGCTCATGTCTACGGTAAGAGCCGAATGTAAACAAGGAAACTAAGAAACACCGGCTGTGTTTGTGTTGTTAAAGGCGGCTGCAATACACTGCTTCCCACCTACATCTTTCTTCTTTGACGTCTCCATTATTAATTGAACAAATTGCAAATGATTCAGCAACACAGATGTCCAGAATACTGTGTAAATATGCGATTAAAGCAGACGACTTATAGCTGGGATCGGTGCTGGATCAAAATGTCCGCTACAATCCGTGACGTCACGCGCACGCGTCATCATACCGCGACGGTTTCAATAGGATACGTCGCGCAAAATTTAAAATTGCAATTTAGTAAACTAAAAAGGCCGTATTGGCACGTGTTGCAATGTTATTTCATTATTGATATATAAACTATCAGACTGCGTGGTGGGTAGTAGTGGCTTTCAGTAGGCCTTTAAAGCAGGGGTCGGGAACCTTTTTGTCCGAGAGAGCCACAAGGCCAAATATTTTAAAATGTATTTCCGTAAGAGTCATATAATATTTTTTTTAACACTGAACACAAATAAATACATGCATTTTTAAGTAAGACCAACATTTCTAGAGTCTAATAGGTCTCTTATTCTTTGTAATAACATTGTTATTCTGAAGCTAACTGTGGAGGGGGCGTGGCCTGCCGGCCTGCAGTGAACTGGGGTGTGCCAGGACCGGCCTCTGAATAAGCAACAGGTGCGTAAATGGCCCACCTGAGCCTTGTTATCTAATCACCTGTCGCTATGTTATAAGCAGCAGCCAGGAGGAGAGACGGGGTTGGGGCTGGAGCCAGAGCGCGAGCGAAAACGAAAGAGAAAAAGACAATTGCTGGAAAGCAACTGAGAGACTAATTGAAAAATAAAACAATATTGTAACCCTGAAACGGGCTCTCTTGGTGGTCTGAAGAACCCCCAGGAGGGCAAGCCCCACACTAACCAATAATAAATAACTTCTTACCATCAACGCAACTTTTTGAACAGGTGCGGTAGAAAACGGATGGATGGATTAAAAATGCATGAGAATGTTTTATATTTTGAACATTATTTTTAACACTGTGATTATAAGTGGAATCTTTCATTATTTATCGTGTTAAGCAATGCCAGCTCAGATTTATCCGAGAGCCAGATGCAGTCATCAAAAGAGCCACATCTGGCTCGGGAGCCATAGGTTCCCTACCCCTGCTTTAAAGTCTTTGTCTGATGGGACAATGAATGAGGTGACTTACTGTAGGCCCCTTCTACACTAAGGGTAAATCCCACCTAACCTTATCCTTGTCCACACACACACACATATGGAAAATGTGCATGTCATAGTCACCTCCAGTGTTGCTTTGTGTGCAATTCCTTAAATTTAACTTATCTGAACAATATCCAGTGTTGTGGTATTTCAATTAACTGGAATCCAGTGTGCTGTGGGGCCCTATTGTAGTGAATCACACCTAAAACATCATAAATTCATCAAAGCTTTAATGGACATGTGAAAGTAGGGATGGGCGATATATGGATATACACGATATATCACGGGTTTGTCTCTGCGCGATACAGAAAATGACTATATCGTTCTCATGCAGTTGCTTTTAACTGCATTACACTACAGCAGGGGTGCCCACACTTTTTCTGCAGGCGAGCTACTTTTCAATTGACCAACTCGAGGGGATCTACCTCATTTATATATATCATTTATATGTATTTATTTATGAAAGAGACATTTTTGTAAACAAGTTAAATGTGTTTAATGATAATACAAGCATGTGTAACACATATAGATGTCTTTCTTTCACCAAGACAAGAATATAAGTTGGTGTATTACCTGATTCTGATGACTTGCATTGATTGGAATCAGACAGTAATGATGATAACGCCCACATTTTCAAATGGAGGAGAAAAAAAGTGGTCCTTTCTGTACAATACCACATGAAAGTGGTTGGTTTTTGGCATCTAATTCATCCAGCTTCCATACACTTTACAAGAAAAACATTGGCGGCAAATTCCGTAGCTTGCTTGATTGACATTCACGGCACCCGAGGGTCTTGTGAGATGACGCTGGCTGCTGCCAGTTCATTATTATGAAAAAATGACAGAGAGGAAGGAGAGAAACACTTTTTATTTCAACAGACTTTCGCGCCGTCCCTTCCGTCAAAACTCTAAAGGCCGACTGCACATTTCCTATCTTCACAATAAAAGCCCTGCTTCATGCTGCCTGCGCTAACAAAATAAGAGTCTCGGAAAGCAAGTGATGTGCACGCCAGCTTTCTGAGGGAACGCTTGTGCACGCCAGTTTTCCGAGACTCTGTATTTAGTTAGCGCAGGCAGCATGAAGCAGGGCTTTTATTGTGAAGATAGGAAATGTGCAGTCGGCCTTTAGAGTTTTGACGGAAGGTACGGCGCGAGAGTCTGTTGAAATAAAAAGTGTTTCTCGCCTTCCTCTCGGTCATATTTTCATAATAATGATCTTGCAGCAGCCAGCGTCATCTCACAAGACCCTCCGGTACCGTGAATGTCATTTAAGTGACGTCTTGGTGAAGATTGATGATCACTCATTTTTAGGTCTATTTTTTTTAAAAGCCTGGCTGGAGATGGACTGACACACCCCCCGCGGTCGACTGGTAGCTCGCCATCGACGTAATGGGCACCCCTGGTCTACAGGCTCTTCCCACTCCTTCCTGTTTCTCCTTCTCACAGACACCAAGCGCACCTTCGTACATACGTCACATACTGTCTTACATACGTCACATACTGTCTTACATACGTCACATACTGTCTTTCATACGTCACATACTGTCTTACATACGTCACATACTGTCTTACATACGTCACATACTGTTTTACATACGTCACATACTGTCTTACATACGTCACATACTGTCTTACATACGTCACATACTGTCTTACATACGTCACATACTGTCTTACATACGTCACATACTGTCTTACATACGTCACATACTGTCTTTCATACGTCACATACTGTCTTACATACGTCACATACTGTCTTACATACGTCACATACTGTTTTACATACGTCACATACTGTCTTACATACGTCACATACTGTCTTACATACGTCACATACTGTCTTACATACGTCACATACTGTCTTACATACGTCACATACTGTCTTACATACGTCACATACTGTCTTACATACGTCACGTACTGTCTTACATACGTCACATACTGTCTTACATACGTCACATACTGTTTTACATACGTCACATACTGTCTTACATACGTCACATACTGTCTTACATACGTCACATACTGTCTTACATACGTCACATACTGTCTTACATACGTCACATACTGTTTTACATACGTCACATACTGTTTTACATACGTCACATACTGTCTTACATACGTCACATACTGTCTTACATACGTCACATACTGTCTTACATACGTCACATACTGTTTTACATACGTCACATACTGTCTTACATACGTCACATACTGTTTTACATACGTCACATACTGTTTTACATACGTCACATACTGTCTTACATACGTCACATACTGTCTTACATACGTCACATACTGTCTTACATACGTCACATACTGTCTTACATACGTCACATACTGTCTTACATACGTCACATACTGTCTTACATACGTCACATACTGTCTTACATACGTCACATACTGTCTTACATACGTCACATACTGTTTTACATACGTCACATACTGTCTTACATACGTCACATACTGTCGTACATACGTCACATACTGTCTTACATACGTCACATACTG
The DNA here is from genome assembly GCF_033978795.1 of Nerophis ophidion. Lineage (NCBI taxonomy): Eukaryota > Metazoa > Chordata > Actinopteri > Syngnathiformes > Syngnathidae > Nerophis > Nerophis ophidion. The sequence continues at coordinate 3,549,619 of NC_084629.1, forward strand.
TCTTACATACGTCACATACTGTTTTACATACGTCACATACTGTCTTACATACGTCATATACTGTCTTACATACGTCACATACTGTCTTACATACGTCACATACTGTCTTACATACGTCACATACTGTCTTACATACGTCACATACTGTCTTACATACGTCACATACTGTCTTACATACGTCACATACTGTCTTACATACGTCACATACTGTTTTACATACGTCACATACTGTCTTACATACGTCACATACTGTCTTACATACGTCACATACTGTCTTACATACGTCACATACTGTCTTACATACGTCACATACTGTCTTACATACGTCACATACTGTCGTACATACGTCACATACTGTCTTACATACGTCACATACTGTCTTACATACGTCACATACTGTTTTACATACGTCACATACTGTCTTACATACGTCATATACTGTCTTACATACGTCACATACTGTCTTACATACGTCACATACTGTCTTACATACGTCACATACTGTCTTACATACGTCACATACTGTCTTACATACGTCACATACTGTCTTACATACGTCACATACTGTCTTACATACGTCACATACTGTTTTACATACGTCACATACTGTCTTACATACGTCATATACTGTCTTACATACGTCACATACTGTCTTACATACGTCACATACTGTCTTACATACGTCACATACTGTCTTACATACGTCACATACTGTCTTACATACGTCACATACTGTTTTACATACGTCACATACTGTCTTACATACGTCATATACTGTCTTACATACGTCACATACTGTTTTACATACGTCACATACTGTCTTACATACGTCATATACTGTCTTACATACGTCACATACTGTCTTACATACGTCACATACTGTCTTACATACGTCACATACTGTCTTACATACGTCACAAACGTATACGCCCTCGCGGAGCAGAGAGGTGGCAGCATGGGTAACGTTAGCTGTGATGCTAACAGAGCCGTGCGAGTGGTAATATGAGAGAAAGAAGGTGCGAATGAAGGAAGAATTAATTCCCAAGAAAAACTGCAGGGGGTCCATTGTCTGGCGGTGGTTTGGCTTCAAGTGGGAATATGTCGAACAGACAACAATAATTTGTCATGTGTGGTGCTAAAGCGCTGCTACAAAAAGTAGCATTACTGCTAATATGTAGCATCATTTGAAAAGTCACTTGCAAGAGAATGAAGAGTGATTACTCTGCATTTCAACATCTGCATTCCCGTGCCACACGCACACACCATCAAAATGCTGAGGCAAACATTTCCAGATCATCACCATTTGAAAAAAATAGTCCATCCATCCATCCATTTTCTACCGCTTATTCCCTTTCGGGGTCAACAACGGAATTTAATAACGTCCGTAGTAACCTACCACGTAACGAAGGACGAACACTATTTGATTTCCTATTATGCAACTCATTAGAGTCCTTGAAACTGCTGTTTTATTATTATTCCGCACCTACGCGCTGTAATTTGACCCCCTTAACATGCTTCAAAACTCACCAAATTTGACACACACGTCGGTATAGCAAACCTTCCCAACATATTAAGCAACCAATCCCCCAAAATGAAAATTGCGCTCTGGCGCCCCCTAGGAAAAAATTACAGACAAACTACATGTAACTTCTGTTAGGAATGTCATAGCGACATAAAACAAAAACTCCTATGTAGGTCTGACTTAGACCCAATTTTCATACACTCACTTCTTTCAGCAAAAATCTACAGGAAGTTGGCAAAAACCCCTTCAAAATAAAATTTTTGCAAAAAATGCCATTTTTGCCTCTTTGCGCTGTAATTTGACCCTTTTAAAATGTTTCAAGAGTCACCAAACTTGGCGCACACATAAGGACTGGTGAATATTGCGATCTAATGAAAAAACCAAACCCCAAAACTCAAAATTGCGCTCTGGCGCTATTTTTGAATAAAACACTGAAAACACAGACAAAACTGCTTGTAACTTCCGGTAAAAATGTCGGAGAGACATGAAACAAAAACGTCTATGTAGGTCTCGCTTAGACCTACATTTCATAGATTAACAACCCCCCAAAAAAATCAACAGGAAGTTTGCAATCCCCTGTTCAAAACAAAAGTTTTGTAAAAACCGGTCACCTTTCTTCAAACATTATCTCCTCTGAGTGCGTTTGTTGTTTTGGCTTCAAACTCGCACAGGAGAGAGATTGAACCCTTCTGATTAAAAGTATAGAACAGAGTTTTAATAAGTTCTCAGGTTTTGCTTTTACGCGCCTTCAAAGAACCCCTGTGCAAAGTCTCCTAAAAAATCTAATCTTTGCCTCTTTGAGCTGTTATTTGACCCCCTTAAAATGCTTCTAAACTCACCAAACTTGACACACACATCAGGTCTGGCAAAAATTGCGATCTGATGAAAAAACCTAACCTCAAAACTCTAAATTGCGCTCTATTGCCCCCCTAGGAATACAACACGGAGAAACTGCTCCTAGGAAGAAAACACAGACAAAACTGCTTGTAACTTCCGGTAGGAATGTCAGAGAGACATGAAACAAAAAACACTATGTAGGTCTCACTTAGACCTACATTTGAATAATGAACATACTTTAGCAAAAATCAACAGGAAGTTTGATATTTTCAATTCAATACAACAACTGCATTACTTTCACAATGCATTAGATTCTCAAAATAGTGGCTCCAAGCCGTCTTCTAACGCTTATCCGGCCGTGGGTCTCGGGGGCTGCAGCCAAAGGTGGACCCGACCAACGCTGCTTACAGCTTTAATTTTTATTTGACACTTAAAATGTCTCTGACAATCTTGCACTTTCTGTGTTGGAAATGGCATGAGCGTTTGTGCCACTGCTTAATAACTGTTTAATAAATACAGTTTTGGTCAATTGACTGAGTTGTGATTTCCTTCTCTGCATGAAAGTTTAAAATGATCATATATTAATGCAGTATGAACAAGAATGTTTTAATGTAGACACATAGAATCATCAAACTGCTGTGATTATTTGTGTCAAGTGTTCATTCTAGGCTAAGGCAAAATATTGAGATATACAGTACATTGTGTATCGCGATATGGCCTAAAAATATCCAGATATTTAAAAAAAAGGCCATATCGCCCAGCCCTATGTGAAAGTAAACAATGTGATAAAGAACATTTGACATCAATCAATCTGGTCAGGACACTCCTCGCTATTTTTCCTTCACCTTCATTGTCTATTTGTTTTTTGGTGACTTTATATACTCTGGACCTAGAAGTTGAGTCCGTAATACAAAGCACAGGGTACCTTTTTTTTTAATCACATCCACGGGAGCTCACATTCTCGTCGTCTCTCCTTCTACAAAATGGACACATTTTTTTTTCGGTAAAGCTGACCCGGAAATTCAAAAAGTTCCCCTGCCGTCTGAGAAGTGTTGTATCCCAAATAGCTATAATCGCATTCTCTCCAGGTAATCATGTGTGATTTTTCCACAAGCGTCTGTATTTCTTGTGTTCCAATGCAGACTAGCAAAAAGCAAAGTTACATTTTGACCCACAGCACGTGGACATATATTGACAGCTGGACCCAAAAAAGAACCAGTCTAAACATTTTTTGGTCGGTCTTCAATGCAGCTATTTTTATAGAAACAATATTAAAGCATTCAATTATAGAACAATGCAAACACACATAGGGACTAACACCGGATGTGAGAAGACATTACTGAAAGCATGAATATATTACCATGTGCTCCTTTTTAATTCTCGACAGTTACAGTAGTGGCATGTTTTTGTAAAGGATATCATTAATCATGGGTATAATCAGATGACATCGGGTCATGGCCCACTAAGTGTGTTTTGCTCATTATGGTAATATGCAAGAGAGGGGTGTGTATCCACTCCTATTATTTATTTATTTTTGGCTGTATTCCGTCTTCTTTTCATGACAACCTACTTCTGATTTGAGGCTCGGATAACATTTGTTCTTTCTTTCAATAACTAAACACCTCATATTTAATAGCTGTCATCTTAAAATGTAATAGCCCTCTACAATTAGAGGCTGATTTGGAAAGAACTACAAAAATGCAAAGGCATGCTGTGTTAGGAATACTGTATTACACAGTATATATATATATATAGATATATATATATATATATATATATATATATACACACACGTGTACACTTCTATTAAAACGTAATAATCAATTATTCTTCTGTTGTTTGATACTTTACATTAGTTTTGGATGATACCACAAATTTGGGTATCGATCCGATACCAAGTAGTTACAGGATCATACCTTGGTCATATTCAAAGTCCTCGTGTCCAGGGGCATACATCCTGAGTTTATAAACATAATATAAATGTTAAAAAAATGGAAGAAAATGTTATGTTAAAAAAATATCAATGTAATCATAGTAATATCGACTAGATACGCTACTGTACTTGGTATCATTACAGTGGATGTCAGGTCTGGATCCACCAATGGTGTTTGTTTACATTCAGGAACGGCATCACTAGCGGTGATACTTGTAAGAAACATACTTTGTCGCCTTGGAGGCGAGGATTAGTTATTTAGAATTAGCTAAAACTAGCCGCTAGCTAGCTACCCATGTGTTAAAGCACCTCTTCCTGAGGGTGTTTCAGTATTATAACTTCACCTTTATCTTTAGTTGTTAAGCCAAAATGCTTCTGTTCTCCCTTTTCTGTCTACACACTGTGTCTGCTTGTAAGTACTCCGTGATTGTGCGCTGCCGAACATGCTCCTCTGCTGGTAACCCAGCAATGACACAACGTGACAATGAATACCGGTATTCCGTACAACCTCAGTACCAACAAATAAGAAAAGTGGGTTTTGCGTAAGAGGTCTCCTGTAAGTCTGTGTGGTATAAAATGAGTAACACATCAATGCAGTATTTGTATTGTAATTTTGTGAATTCGGGCATTTTAGGCCACAACAATGACAAAAAAACGCCTGCCAAATCCTGGAGGGACTGACTACCAAACAATGCAACAGAAGTTTCACACTAAAGCACATACAAAATGTTTAGGTCAAGGGTGGCATGGAGGAAAATCTGTGCACACTCAGGGTCAGACTATTAAAATGATGGCATTAAAACTAAAAAATACAGACAACTTCAGATTGTTTACGCTGTCTTAATTTGACTAAAAGTAGAACAAACACATTCGGAAAATATTACATAAAAATGTATTTTAAAAAATTTAAGTTTTGATCCATGAAGGAAAGAAGAAAGTGAATGAATGTTTATAACGGAATACATTTACATATAAATAAAAATGTGATTCATTTATTATTATAATTTTTTTTGTAATGAATGAATTAACATTTATGACAACCTTTTCTTCAGGCCAGGGTCTTCTAAAGAGCCCAAAAAAACTTATTTTAAAACCCATGGAGACCTGGCATTTGAAAACTTCTCGTTTTTTGTAAAGCTTTTACTTAATGCACCTGTGGAGGGGGGGGCGTGGCCTGCGGACCTGCAGCGAAATGGGGTGTGCCAGGACCGGCTTCGAGATCAGCAACAGGTGCGTAGATGGCCCAGCTGGGCCTGGTTATTTAATCACCTGTCGCTCTGTTAAAAGACAGCAGCCGGAGAGGAGAGAGGTGTTGGGAGTAGGAGCAAAGCAAACCGGAGACAAACACAAGACAATTAATGAAAAGCACAGATACACTATATTAGAAAATAAAACCGTGTTGTAACCCTGTCATAACAGTGCTTGGTGGTCCGAGGAACCCCCTGGTAGAGAGAAACCTCCACAAATTGGCGCCAAACATGGCACTAATACGACAGCCCGGATCAGGGTAACAACACTGTTTTATTTTTCATCATAGTGTCTCTGTGCTTTTCAGCAATTGTCTTGTGTGTCTCCGGTTTGCTCTTGCTTCAACTCCAACACCTCTCTCCTCCCTGGCTGCTGCCTTTTAACAGAGTGACCATTGGTTAGATAACCAGGCCCAGGTGGGCCATCTACGCACCTGTCGCTGATCTTGAAGCCGGTCCTGGCACACCCCATTTCGCTGCAGGTCTGCAGGCCACGCCCCCCTCCACAGCACCTTTTAACTATCATATTTTTATCCACTTTGTATCCTTTTTAACGATGTTGCCCCTGTTGTTTTAAATTTAATTGCTGTTTTACTTCACCTATGTTATGTACAGCGCTTTGTGATTTTATCTGCAAAAAGCGCTTTATCAATACACATTTACTTACTTTTTCCAAAACACAATGTAGAATATGAGATATAACAGGATAATGCATACATATATAATTTGTTTTTGAAACGCTTACAAAAAAGTGGGACCCATTTTTGTGACTTGACGGGGACCCCGGGACCCCATTTTGAAAATTCCTAGCGCCTACGATGATGGAGTATTGGTGTGTGCAAAACAGCAGCAGGTTGCAGTGGCCTGCGGGCCGCTTCCAATACTAAATGGTAAATGGATTATACTTGTATAGCACTTTTCTACATTCAAGATACTCAAAGCGCTTTGACACTATTTCCATATTCACCCATTCACACATTGATGGCGAGAGCTGCCTTGCAAGGCTCTAACCACGACCCATCGGGAGCAAAGGCGAAGTGTCTTGCTCAAGGACACGACAGACGTGACGAGGTTGGTAGAAGGTGGGGATCGAACCGGGAACCCTCAGGTCACTGGCACGGCCACTCTTCCCGACCGCGCCACGCCGTCCCCAATCAAACTAATCAAATACCGTCCCGGGGTCCATAGATCATTCTTTCGCCTTTGACACCCTTGGCTTAGGTCAATATTATCATTTTCTCAGATAGCTGAATGGTGGTTTAAGTCTTGTGTAATGTTCATATCGTTGTTAGCCAGCGTTTGTGGGTCTGACGGACACTTTTATGTTAAAATACTGAACAGATGTTTACCTTATCCCAATAAACATCTGTTCAGTATTTCAACATAAAAGTGTTTGATTGTGAGGCATTAAAAGACAAAAAAATGCAACGGGTCCATCAGACCCACAAACGCTGGCTGAGTAACAAAAATGTGAACATAGCATGGAAAATGTATCTGCCAGTTTCTGCATCCCCCAGGGATTCTTCTTTTGTATTTCTGCATCTGCGGTTCCCACACAAGGTTGTAACACTGTTTGTCGACACTGTCTGCTCTCATTTTCTCGCACATTTGACCCTCTGATGTTCTATGTACCTACTAGAGATGCGCGGATAGGCAATTATATCACCGAAACCGCATCACAAAATTCGTCATCCACCCGAACCAACATTTCATCAAAGCCACACCCACCCGCCCGTTGTTATATATCTAATATAGACGATGCAAGGTATTAGTGAGGTTAGAAAGTGTAACTCCCTCCAAATAGCACAGACACAATGGCTTTCTTGAACTGATTTATTTGAAGGCTTACTTTCCCTTCAAATTCACCGTGAAAACTGTAATAAATAAAGGTTACAAACGTAAAAATAACATGCACAGCATGTGGATCAAACATGTTACCAAGTAAAATACCGACAAATGACAAATACCTTGTTGGCCACACCCGGAAGTAGCTTCCTTACATCCGTCAACAGACCAAACGAGACACTTCAAAATAAAAGTATGCCCACATACTGTTTCAAAGAGTGCTGCTCGTTTTTCGTATGTGGGTAACAACATTTAACTATTTAAAAATGGTTGATTTATACAGGCTAGTAAGGTAAAGTGTTGTACCTGACAATTTTGGGCTACCTTGCTTCTGCAGCCTTCATCAGAGGTGTCACGTGATGTTAGCGTCACGTTGTCTGTGATGTGTTATATGGATTGTACCATCAAGAGTTGTCAGGTACAACACTTTACCTACTAGCCTATAAAAATAAATACACGTCAGTAGGCTAAATGAACCTCTTCAACATAACATTTAACTATGTATAATGTAGCGGCTGGCTACGGGGTGTTAGCCAATGAGTTTGGCTGGGGGGCGGGACTTCCGGGAGAGATAGGGAAGTGACGTTATCGAAAGGAAGTGAGAGTTCGCGTTGTCCCGGGAAAAGCGTTAGGGACATGAGAGCCGTTGTGTGGTTGTATTACATCTTCTGCAATAAAGACAAGACAAACGAAGAAGTTTTATGAGTCTACATTCCTGGGATTATTACAATATACATTTCCGAATTGGTTCAACCGCCACCCGCCCGAATCTATTTAAAATCTATTTTCTCGTCATGTCACCCGCCCGACCCGCGGTTTATCCGCGGACTCCGTTGTGACCGCAAACCGCACATCTCTAGTACCTACACTTGCAGTTCCCACACAAGGTTGTAACACTGTTTGTCGACACTGTCTGCTCTCATTTTCTCGCACATTTCACCCTCTGATGTTCTGTGTACCTACACTCTGTCCTCCTCCTGTCTAGGCCTGCTGCGTGTGTGTGCGTGTGTGTGTGTGTGTGTGTGTGTGTGTGTGTGTGTGTGTGTGTGTGTGTGTGTGTGCGTGCGTGCGTGCGTGCGTGCGTGCGTGCGTGCGTGTGTGTGCGTGTGTGCGTGTGTGCGTGTGTGCGTGTGTGCGTGTGTGTGTGTGTGTGTTACACGGAACATCAATTTCCCCACTATTAGCCCCAGGTGCAGTGGACCAAGATATCTTATACGTAATAGAATAATAGAATAAATATGTATTCTGATATATGTTTTTCACAGAAAATGAGTCAAAGTCAGTGAGTCTCAGTTTGAAAAATTACTTGTATCATTTTTCTTTTAATAAAAAATGAAAACGGGTCCCACAAACCCGAACACCACACAACCCTTGTGTGGTGTTCTAGATGTTGTACTGTATTTCGTCATTTTTTGCGTTATTTTTCTCTGAAATCTTCCCGCAGAGGCTCATGAGACAGCTAAAGCAGAAGCGTGCTTACTCATCTGAAAATTACTTTTATGCGTCCCAGCCGTGGCACGTTCGTTAATTCGAGGCGGCCTCAGGTCGTGAATGAACTGAAATAATATCCATGGCGGCAGAAACCTATTTACTATCCTCTGTGATATACAGTATAAAGTTTGCGGTTCTGATTGCGTGCGATTACGTTCTGGGGGTTGGGTGGGGGGGGGGGGGGGGGATGTGGAATGACCTTTAGCGGCTACCGTATTGTAATATAATGAGGAGGTGTCAGTCAGCCGGAGTACAATGATGAGACGGGGGCCGGGCCAACCGGCATCGATCCGTCGGTGGTGTGAGTATTGAGAAGAATTTGAAATATCGCAACACCTCTTCTCCAACAGCGACCGAACATACGAAGAACTAAGACAAGGACAATCGATCCTCCCGTTTTACCTGAAAGTGCACACACCCCGCTCTACGCGTACAATGACAGTGATATGGTTTTTCTTCTGAATCGCGGCAAGGTGATGGAAATTGATATGTTGATGGCTTCTCTCGCCTCCACCTTCTCATTAACTCTGGCCCTGGTAATATGACCTGGGAGAGATTTTCTCCTCCTACTTCAAACCTAACACCGAGTCTCTAAGCCCTGCTGGGAAAGCCCCGTCTCATAAAGAACAATTAAGTGGGCCAATCAGACGGGCTTAAAGTCACTCCTCCGGTGCTTTAGCACCATAATGAACCCAAATAAATCATCAGCGAGGCGTCAGCCACGTGGATTCTCATCGTAATCACAGTCAATCAAAATGTTGCAATTTTCGGTGACTTTTTCCTGTCAAGCACTACTTCAAGCCTGATTTGGGTTAACAGAATGAGCCGATTTGTTGTCGTTACTTTATTTTCTTAAAAAAAAAATACTTAAGTAGCACAAGTGAAATATCTGATAGTGAATATAGGGTATGGTTACAAAACAATAGCAAAAGGAGCAGACTAAAGACTTAAAGATCGCAGAATGCATGCCAGGCGGGTATAGTTAGTAATGGTTCAGTTCAGTTCAGTTGAGTTTATTTTCAGTCTAACAAAAACATATTCATGGATGGTGAGATCATGGATGGTGAGATCGACAGGCGGATCGGTGCGGCGTCTTCAGTAATGCGGACGTTGTATCGATCCGTTGTGGTGAAGAAGGAGCTGAGCCGGAAGGCAAAGCTCTCAATTTACCGGTCGATCTACGTTCCCATCCTCACCTATGGTCATGAGCTCTGGGTCATGACCGAAAGGATAAGATCACGGGTACAAGCGGCCCATATGAGTTTCCAGGTCTCTCCCTTAGAGATAGGGTGAGAAGCTCTGCCATCCGGGAGGAGCTCAAAGTAAAGCCGCTGCTCCTCCACATCGAGAGGAGCCAGATGAGGTGGTTCGGGCATCTGGTCAGGATGCCACCCGAACGCCTCCCTAGGGAGGTGTTTAGGGCACGTCCAGCTGGTAGGAGGCCACGGGGAAGACCCAGGACACGTTGGGAAGACTATGTCTCCCGGCTGGCCTGGGAACGCCTCGGTCCCCCCGGGAAGAGCTAGACGAAGTGGCTGGGGAGAGGGAAGTCTGGGCTTCCCTGCTTAGGCTGCTGCCCCCGCGACCCGACCTCGGATAAGCGGAAGATGATGGATGGATGGATGGAAAACATATTCAAACATGGATCACGATTCAAAAATGAATAACATGACTGAAACAGGCAGAAGCAAAAAAGCTTATATGCCCAACATAACATTTTTTACATTCAATTAAGTTACCTTTTATAATAATGTTTTAATACAAAAATAAATATAGTCATTCAGCATTTACATTTAAGTTGCCCTTTAACAAATACAAAAATATGTGCTTACACACATGCACTTTTTTGTAAATAGATAAACATACATACCTTCTAAATACAACATTTAACCAAACAAACATACATTTCTAGTTCACATAACTTTTTAAAATACATTGTGACATGTTCTTTTTGAATTTAAATACCGAGTCACTCATTTTTATTTCTTTACCAACAGAATTCCACAAATTAACAATAAACATCTACGTTTAACAACTAATATTGCTTTTGGTAAAATAAACTTAGATTCATCTCTTAGATTGTATTTGCTGGTCTGTAGAGAGAAGTATTTTTGAATTCCTTCTGGAAGAGTATTTATTTTTCCTTTGAACATTATCTGTTTTATTTTATAATATCTTGAAATTTCATAAGTTTAGATTTAACAAATAATGGATGGGTATGGTCATAATATCCTACTTTGTTTATTAGCCGTGCAGCTTTTTTTTTTGCAGCAAAACAATATCATTAATTATGGTTTTAAAAGTGGTTCCCCAGAGTTCTTTGTAAAAAAAAAAAAAATTTTTTTTTTTTTTTTTTTACCATTTGTGGACATATTAGCATGTGGTAAATGCAAACCATATGTGTCAAAGTCAAGGCCAGTGAATGATTTATCTATGATATTTGATTAGTATTAGAAGCGGCTCAACTTCAAGCCTGATCCGTGTAAACAGAATGATCCGATTTGTTGTCGTTACTTTACTTTCTTGATAAAAAAAAATAACGATAATTAAATACCACAAGTGAACTATCTGTTGTTGAATACATTTGAGGGTACGGTTACAAAACAATAACAAAAAGGAGAAGACAAAATACTGAAAGATCGTAGTATGCATGTCAGGCAGGTATAGTTAGTAATGGTGCTTTAAAAATAAAAAGTATTAATGAATTAATTAAAAAACATTGCTCTGCCTTTTTGTACCTTTTGTGGACATATTAGCATGTGGTAATTGCAAACCCTATGTGTCAAAGTCCAAGTCCGCAAATGAATTATCTTTGATATTTGATTAGTATTAGAACCGGCCAGACTTCAAGCCTGATTTGGGCTAACAGAATGATCCGATTTCTTGTCGTTACTTTATTTTGTTAAAAAATAAAAAAAATACTTAAGTAGCACATGTGAAATATCTGATGGTGAGTACATTTGAGGGTATGGTTACAAAACAATAGCAAAAAGAAGCAGACTAAAGACTTAAAGATCAAAGAATGCACGCCAGGCAAGTATAGTTAGTAATGGTGATTTGTTAAAATAAAAAACAAATCCTGCTCCGTCTCTTTTTGTACCTTTTGTGGACATATTAGCATGTGGTAAATGCAAACCCTATGTGTCATATTCCAAGTCCACAAATTAATTATCTTTGATATTTGATTAGTATTAGAACCGGCCAGACTTCAAGCCTGATTTGGGCTAACAGAATGATCCAATTTGTTGTCGTTACTTAATTTTCTTTAAAAAAAAAAAACTGAAGTATCACACGTGAAATGTATGATGGTGAGTACATTTGAAGGTATGGTTACAAAACAATAGCAAAAAGAAGCAGACTAAAGACTTACAGATCAAAGAATGCACGCCACGCAAGTATAGTTAGTAATGGTGATTTGTTAAAATAAATAAGAAAATCCTGCTCTGTCTCTTTTTGTACCTTTTGTGGACATATTAGCATGTGGTAAATGCAAACCCTATCTGTCAAAGTCCAAGTCCACAAATGAATTATCTTTGATATTTGATTAGTATTAGAACCGGCCAGACTTCAAAAGCCTGATTTGGGCTAACAGAATGATCCGATTTGTTGTCGTTACTTTATTTTGTTAAAAAATAAAACAAAATACTTAAGTAGCACAAGTGAAATATCTGATGTTGAATACATTTGAGGGAATGGTTACAAAACAATAGCAAAAAGAAGCAGACTAAAGACTTAAAGATCAAAGAATGCATGCCAGACAAGTATAGTTAGTAATGGTGATTTGTTAAAATAAATAAGAAAATCCTGCTCTGTCTCTTTTTGCACCTTTTGTGGACATATTAGCATGTGGTAAATGCAAACCCTATGTGTCAAAGTCCAAGTCCGCAAATGAATTATCTCTGATATTTGATTAGTATTAGAACCGGCCAGACTTCAAGCCTGATTTGGGCTAACAGAATGATCCGATTTGTTGTCGTTACTTAATTTTGTTAAAAAATAAAACAAAATAGTTAAGTAGCACAAGTGAAATATCTGATGTTGAATACATTTGAAGGTACGGTTACAAAACAATAGCAAAAAGAAGCAGACTAAAGACTTAAAGATCGTAGTATGCATGGTGCTTTAAGAAAAAAAAAAAAATAATTAATTAATTAAAAAACATTTCTCTGCCTTTTTTGTACCTTTTGTGGACATATTAGCATGTGGTGATTGCAAACCCTATGTGTCAAAGTCCGAGTCCGCGAATTAATTATCTCTGATATTTGATTAGTATTAGAACCGGCCAGACTTCAAGCCTGATTTGGGCTAACAGAATGATCCGATTTGTTGTCGTTACTTTATTTTGTTAAAAAATAAAACAAAATACTTAAGTAGCACAAGTGAAATATCTGATGTTGAATACATTTGAAGGTATGGTTACAAAACAATAGCAAAAAGAAGCAGACTAAAGACTTAAAGATCAAAGAATGCACGCCAGGCAAGTAGTTAGTAATGGTGATTTGTTAAATTAAATAAAAAAAATCCTGCTCTGTCTCTTTTTGCACCTTTTGTGGACATATTAGCATGTGGTGATTGCAAACCCTATGTGTCAAAGTCCAAGTCCACAAATGAATTATCTTTGATATTTGATTAGTATTAGAACCGGCCAGACTTCAAAAGCCTGATTTGGGCTAACAGAATGATCCGATTTGTTGTCGTTACTTTATTTTGTTAAAAAATAAAACAAAATACTTAAGTAGCACAAGTGAAATATCTGATGGTGAGTACATTTGAAGGTATGGTTACAAAACAATAGCAAAAAGAAGCAGACTAAAGACTTAAAGATCAAAGAATGCAAGCCAGACAAGTATAGTTAGTAATGGTGATTTGTTAAAATAAAAAACAAATCCTGCTCCGTCTCTTTTTGTACCTTTTGTGGACATATTAGCATGTGGTGATTGCAAACCCTATCTGTCAAAGTCCAAGTCCACAAATGAATTATCTTTGATATTTGATTAGTATTAGAACCGGCCAGACTTCAAAAGCCTGATTTGGGCTAACAGAATGATCCGATTTGTTGTCGTTACTTTATTTTGTTAAAAAATAAAACAAAATACTTAAGTAGCACAAGTGAAATATCTGATGGTGAGTACATTTGAAGGTATGGTTACAAAACAATAGCAAAAAGAAGCAGACTAAAGACTTAAAGATCAAAGAATGCACGCCAGGCAAGTATAGTTAGTAATGGTGATTTGTTAAAATAAAAAACAAATCCTGCTCCGTCTCTTTTTGTACCTTTTGTGGACATATTAGCATGTGGTAAATGCAAACCCTATGTGTCAAATTCCAAGTCCACAAATGAATTATCTTTGATATTTGATTAGTATTAGAACCGGCCAGACTTCAAGCCTGATTTGGGCTAACAGAATGATCCAATTTGTTGTCGTTACTTTATTTTGTTAAAAAATAAAACAAAATACTTAAGTAGCACAAGTGAAATATCTGATGTTGAATACATTTGAGGGTATGGTTACAAAACAATAGCAAAAAGAAGCAGACTAAAGACTTAAAGATCAAAGAATGCACGCCAGGCAAGTATAGTTAGTAATGGTGATTTGTTAAAATAAAAAACAAATCCTGCCCCGTCTCTTTTTGTACCTTTTGTGGACATATTAGCATGTGGTAATTGCAAACCCTATGTGTCAAAGTCCAAGTCCACAAATGAATTATCTTTGATATTTGATTAGCTTCACGGTGGCAGAGGGGTTAGTGCGTCTGCCTCACAATACGAAGGTCCTGCAGTCCTGCGTTCAAATCCAGCCTCGGGATCTTCCTGTGTGGAGTTTGCATGTTCTCCCCGTGAATGCGTGGGTTCCCTCCGGGTACTCCGGCTTCCTCCCACTTCCAAAGACATGCACCTGGGGATAGGTTGATTGGCGACACTAAATTGGCCCTAGTGTGTGAATGTGAGTTTGAATGTTGTCTGTCTATCTGTGTTGGCCCTGCGATGAGGTGGCGACTTGTCCAGGGTGTACCCCGACTTCCGCCCGATTGTAGCTGAGATAGGCACCAGCGCCCCCCGCGACCTCAAAAAGGGAATAAGCGGTAGAAAATGGATGGATGGATGGATTTGATTAGTATTAGAACCGGCCAGACTTCAAAAGCCTGATTTGGGCTAACAGAATGATCCGATTTGTTGTCGTTACTTTATTTTGTTAAAAAATAAAACAAAATACTTAAGTAGCACAAGTGAAATATCTGATGTTGAATACATTTGAGGGTATGGTTACAAAATAATAGCAAAAAGAAGCAGACTAAAGACTTAAAGATCAAAGAATGCAAGCCAGGCAAGTATAGTTAGTAATGGTGATTTGTTAAAATAAATAAAAAAATCCTGCTCTGACTCTTTTTGTACCTTTTGTGGACATATTAGCATGTGGTAATTGCAAACCCTATGTGTCAAAGTCCAAGTCCACAAATGAATTATCTTTGATATTTGATTAGTATTAGAACCGGCCAGACTTCAAGCCTGATTTGGGCTAACAGAATGATCCGATTTGTTGTCGATACTTAATTTTCTTAAAAAAAAATACTTAAGTAGCACAAGTGAAATATCTGATGTTGAATACATTTGAGGGTATGGTTACAACACAATAGCAAAAAGAAGCAGACTAAAGACTTACAGATCAAAGAATGCACGCCAGGCAAGTATAGTTAGTAATGGTGATTTGTTAAAATAAAAAACAAATCCTGCCCTGTCTCTTTTTGTACCTTTTGTGGACATATTAGCATGTGGTAAATGCAAACCCTATGTGTCAAAGTCCAAGTCCGTGAATTAATTATCTTTGATATTTGATTAGTATTAGAACCGGCCAGACTTCAAGCCTGATTTGGGCTAACAGAATGATCCGATTTGTTGTCGTTACTTTATTTTGTTAAAAAATAAAACAAAATACTTAAGTAGCACATGTGAAATATCTGATGGTGAGTACATTTGAAGGTATGGTTACAAAACAATAGGAAAAAGAAGCAGACTAAAGACTTAAAGATCGTAGTATGCATGGTGCTTTAAGAAAAAAAATAAAATAATTAATTAATTAAAAAACATTTCTCTGCCTTTTTTGTACCTTTTGTGGACATATTAGCATGTGGTAATTGCAAACTCTATGTGTCAAAGTCCGAGTCCGCGAATTAATTATCTCGGATATTTGATTAGTATTAGAACCGGCCAGACTTCAAGCCTGATTTGGGCTAACAGAATGATCCGATTTGTTGTCGTTACTTAATTTTCTTTAAAAAAAAAACTGAAGTATCACACGTGAAATATCTGATGGTGAGTACATTTGAAGGTATGGTTACAAAACAATAGCAAAAAGAAGCAGACTAAAGACTTACAGATCAAAGAATGCACGCCGGGCAAGTATAGTTAGTAATGGTGATTTGTTAAAATAAAAAACAAATCCTGCTCTGTCTCTTTTTGTACCTTTTGTGGACATATTAGCATGTGGTAAATGCAAACCCTATGTTTCAAATTCAAGACCAGCGAATTAATTATCCATATTATTTGATTAGTATTAGAACGGGCCCAACTTCAAGCTTGATTTGGGTTAACAGAATGATCCGATTTGTTGTCGTTACTTTATTTTCTTAAAAAAATAAAAAGACTTAAGTAGCACAAGTGAAATATCTGATGTTGAATACATTTGAAGGCACGGTTAGAAAACAATAGCAATAGGAGAAGA
Source organism: Nerophis ophidion (assembly GCF_033978795.1). Taxonomy (NCBI): domain Eukaryota; kingdom Metazoa; phylum Chordata; class Actinopteri; order Syngnathiformes; family Syngnathidae; genus Nerophis; species Nerophis ophidion. The sequence continues at coordinate 3,566,215 of NC_084629.1, forward strand.
CTAAAGACTTAAAGATCGTAGAATATATATGTTTGTACTGTATATATTGTTTTTCAAATCACTATTTAAATCATTATTTAAACATATTTTTTTTGTATACATGTTACAGGTTATACATCTTTTATTATCGAATATATCAAATGTGATGAATATTTAATGGTCCACAATGGAAACAAGCCGTTTGGCTTTTTGTGCCATCCATTTGACATTTTAAAGCATTACATGGATTACATTTTTTAAGATGTCAATACACTTCTCAATTAATTAATCGATCAATCAATTGATAAAGCGATTTTCATACATAAGTTACACAAAGTTACAAACAATACCCCAGTGACCCATACCCCCCCCATTATCACATACGGACCCAGATACAACAACTTACACAAATATGGACACGTGATTGCATGTCTGAGTACAGAGGAGACATGTGAGTAAACACTATCACAGGAGGTCATCAAACCATGGCCACCTGACACAAAAGCACCGCCACAAGCACGGCCCATAACCCTTAAAGGCTGATGGCTCATCTGAGGAACGTTGGAAAATAAAAATAATAAAACTAAGAACCATGAGTAGAGATAAAGAATTAATTAATACCAGGTAAAAGGTGGGTCTTAAGCCCGCTCTTAAAAACATGAACGTCCTCGACCCGCAGCCCTGAGGTCCTCCGGCAAGCTGTTCCATAGACGGGGGCCATAAATGTGGAAAGATGCCATCCCGACAAGTCTCCCTACTAACCCACCAGTGCCTCCTTGGAAATGCCCCCCTCTACCTCAAAGAACTGCTCACCCCCAAATCCTCCACACGACAAAGCTACGAACAATGGAACGTTCTCCCTGACCACCTGAGGGCACCACAGAATGTGGATGCTTTTAAAAAAGGCTTAAAACCCCTTCTATTTAAACATGCCTTTTTTTTAGATATATTCGTGTTAGTTCTAGTTTTTATTGTTGTTATCTTTTCATTCATTTTTTAATACCATGTAGCACTTTGAGGTTGTTTGCTCAATGGAAACTGCTTTTTTACAAATATAATCTATTATTATCATTAAAAACATACATATCTGAAATATAAGAAGGCCCAATACCATGATGACATTTATAAACCATAAGAAGAACCTTAACATTGATCCTGAATCACACGGGGAGCCAATGCAGAGATTTTAAAACTGGTGTAATGTGAGCCCGACTTCTGGTCTTCGTCAGGACATGTGCCGCTGAATTCTAGAGTAATTGCTAAGGTTTAACAACCTTTTAAGGTAAATTAAGCAAATACTAGTGCCATTATCTTGACATAATGATATGCAATTTTTTTTATTTTTTTTTTCATGCTTGAATTAAAGAATTATTACTTTAAAAAAGTTGTTTTATACTTGTGTTGATGACGCAGCTTTGCATCAGTTGATAATACAGTTCCAAGCATGTTTTACTCAATATAGGTCATAAAATCTCAGCACTAATCTGTAATATCTTACTGAGATCATTGAGAACCAAAACCCTTAAAACAAGTAAAACACTAACATAAAATCTGCTTAGTGAGAATAATTTTCTTATCAGACAGAAAATAAGTAAATATCACCCTTATTTGAGATATTTAATCTTACTTAGATTGCAGTTCTTGCAGTGCTAGACTCACCTTAAGCTCCAAAATGTGGGCCAGGCTGCATCAGCTTGCTGTTGTCACCTATAGAAGAATGGAGGTAAGTTCATGTTTTGGTTTTACCATGAATTGATTAACATGGACCCCGACTAAAATAAGTTGCAAAACTTATCCGGGTTTTAACATTTAGTGGTCAATTGTACGGAATATGTACTGTACTGTGCAACCTACTAATAAAAGTCTCAATCAATCAATCAAATCATAGCATCTTCCCACCAAACCATGTTATTTTCACACAGAATTTGAAGGAATTATCGAAAATGCCTGCCAGATACATTGTTGCAGGTTACACACTGTGTTCAAAAACTAGAAAAAAAAAAAAAAAAATGAGGGGTATTTTATTTGAACTATGCAAAATATTCTGCCAATAGAACAAGAAAAATTGTCTTGTCAAGACTTTCCAAAACAAGTAAAATTAGCTAACTTCAATGAACCAAAAAAACACCTTAAAATAAGTATATTCTCACTAGTAACAAGTGCACTTTTCTTGGTAGAAAAAAAAAGATACCTTTTTGCTCAAAATGCTGAAAAATATCCTTAAATTAAGTAAATGCCAGTGCCATTATCTTGACATAATGATATGGACTCTGCATCATGATTTTTGTTTGTTCACGGTGGCAGAGGGGTTAGTGCGTCTGCCTCACAATACGAAGGTCCTGCAGTCCTGGGTTCAAATCCAGGTTCGGGATCTTTCTGTGTGGAGTTTGCATGTTCTCCCCGTGAATGCGTGGGTTCCCTCCGGGTACTCCGGCTTCCTCCCACTTCCAAAGACATGCACCTGGGGATAGGTTGATTGGCAACACTAAAAATTGGCCCTAGCGTGTGAATGTGAGTGTGAATGTTGTCTGTCTATCTGTGTTGGCCCTGTGATGAGGTGGCGACTTGTCCAGGGTGTACCCCGCCTTCCGCCCGATTGTAGCTGAGATAGGCGCCAGCGCCCCCCGCGACCCCGAAAGGGAATAAGCGGTAGAAAATGGATGGATGGATGGATGGATATCCTTGAAGTAAAAAGGTATTTCCTTAAAAAAGTAGCTGTGTTGATGACACAGCTTTGCAACACTTGATATTCTAGTTTCAAGCATGTTTTACTCAATATAGGTCATCAAATCTCAGCAACAAGCTGTAATATCTTACTGAGATCATTTAGAACTGAAACCCTTAAAGGCCTACTGAAAGCCACTACTACCGACGACGAATTCTGATATTTTGTAAATCAATGATGAAATATTAACATTGCAACACATGCCAATACGGCCTTTTTAGTTTACTAAATTGCAATTTTAAATTTCGCGCTTAGTATCCTGTTGAAAACGTCGGTATTATGACGCATGCGCGTGATGTCTGGGATTGTAGCGGACATTTTTTTCCAGCCCGATCCCAGCTATAAGGAGTCTACTTTAATCGCATAATTACACAGTATTCTGGACATCTGTGTTGCTGAATCTTTTGCAATTTGTTCAATTAATAATGGAGACAACAAAGAAGAAATATGTAGGTGGGAAGCAGTGTATTGCAGCTGCCTTTAGCAACGCAAACACAGCCGGTGTTTCCTTGTTTACAGTCGTCTCTTACCGTAGACATGAGCGGAGAGTTTGCGTCGTTCCTCCTGCAGCTGTGGACTCTCTTGCCTCCTCCCACCGGCCGTCGGATGCTTACTCTGTGGAGGGGAAAAAAAAAAAATCTCAGCCCCTCGGAGACACTGGCGGTCACCACACCCGTGGCCACACCCCTCTGACTTTCAGGTACGACTATATAATCTCACTAAAACACTAGTATCACAATAAACAGATAAGGGATTTTCCAGAATTATCCTAGTAAATGTGTCTAATAACATCTGAATCGCTCCCACTGCCCTCATCTTTTTTCTTTTTTTTTTTCTAGTCCTTCACTGTCACTTTCTTCATCCACGAATCTTTCATCCTCGCTCAAATTAATGTGGAAATGTTCGCTTTCTCGGACCGAAACGCTCTCGCTGCTGGTGGCCATGATTGTAAACAATGTTCAGATGTGAGGAGCTCCACAACCCGTGACGTCACGCGCACATCGTCTGCTACTTCCGGTACAGGCAAGGCTTTTTTATTAGCGACTAAAAGTTGCGAACTTTATCGTGGATGTTCTCTACTAAATCCTTTCAGCAAAAATATGGCAATAACACGAAATGATCAACTATGAGACATAGAATGGACCTGCTATCCCCGTTTGAATAAGAAAATCTCATTTCTGTAGGCCTTTAAGTATATTCTAACTAATAACAAGTGCACTTTTCTTGGTAGAAAAAAAAAAAACTTTTTGCTCAATATGTTGAAAAGTATCCTTAAATTAAGTAAATGCTAGTGCCATTATCTTGGCATAATGATATGTACTCTGCATCATGATTTTTTCTTTTATCCTTCAAGTAAAAAAGTATTACTTTAAAAAAAATAGTTTTATACTTGTGAGTGTTGATGACACAGCTTTGCAACACTTTATATTCCAGATTCAAGCATGTTTTACTCAATATAGGTCATCAAATCTCAGCATGGGGCGGCATGGCTCGGTTGGCAGAGTGCCCGTGCCAGCAACTTAAAGGGTTGCAGGTTCGATTCCCGCTCCCGCCATCCTAGTCACTGCCATTGTGTCCTTGGGCAATCCAATCCAATCCAATCCAATCCACTTTATTTATATAGCACATTTAAACAACAATAACGTTTCCAAAGTGCTGCACAGCCATGTTAAAAACAATTGTAAAAAAATAAAAATAAATAAATAAAATAAAATAAAATAAAAAAAGTATATATATATATATATATATATATATACATTTTCTTTTTCATAACATGGTCACTACTGCCTACTTTGTCTTGTTATAGTCTTATTTTACTGTTATATTGTTATTCCCATTGTTTTTATTCTTTTTGTAATCCATCCATCCATTTTCTACCGCTTATTCCCTTTCGGGGTCGCGGGGGGCTCTGGCGCCTATCTCAGCTACAATCGGGCGGAAGGCAGGGTACACCCTGGACAAGTCGCCACCTCATCGCAGGGCCAACACAGATAGACAGACAACATTCACACTCACATTCACACACTAGGGACAATTTAGTGTTGCCAATCAACCTATCCCCAGGTGCATGTGTTTGGAAGTGGGAGGAAGCCGGAGTACCCGGAGGGAACCCACGCATTCACGGGGAGAACATGCAAACTCCACACAGAAAGATCCCGAGCCTGGATTTGAACCCAGGACTGCAGGAACTTCGTATTGTGAGGCAGACGCACTAACCCCTCTGCCACTTTTTGTAATATTTCTCTATTTTGTTTCCATTTAAACCCCCATTATTTACTTTTTACTTTTTTTTCTTTAAATTGATCTCAACTCTGTACACTGCTGCTGGAATTTTAATTTTCCTGAAGGAACTCTCCTGAAGGAATCAATAAAGTACTATCTATCTATCTATCTATATATATATATATATATATATATATATATATATATATATATATATATATTATGCTCCACCAATGACTGGACAAAAACAAAAAATAAATAAATATAAAACCAATAAAGACAATATACCCACCTGCTCCCAGTGCCACCCACACTGGTTTAAATGTAACTTAGATATTGGGTTTCACTATGTAAAAGCGCTTTGAGTCACTAGAGAAAAGCGCTATATAAATATAATTCATTTCACAACAAGCTGTAATATCTTACTGAAATAATTTAGGACAGGGTTGTCCAAACTTTTTCCACAGAGGGCCGCGCACGGAAAAATTAAAGCATGGGGGAGCCATTTTGATATTTTTCATTTTCAAACCATTATAAAATATATGGATTCTTTTTTTTTTTTTTTTTTAGGGCTCCCTAAAACAAGTCAAATTATTATTTATTTATTTTATTTAACACTTACAGTAAATCTTTACAGTATATCAACCATAGGTTGATATAATGTTTAAAAAATGCCTTTTCTGTCAAAGACAACTTATGCAGTATTTCTCCCACTGCCCAAAACATTCAGAAAGCAATGTTAATGTGCAGAAATTATAGACTTAAACAAAACAATAATGCAGGACACCATTGATTTTAATTATTATTTTTGAGTAATCACAGTAAAAAGATAAATAAAATCCAGTTAAATATATTTGGGATCCAAAAGTGATACATTTTTATCAGGTTTTTTTTTTTCATTTTCAACACTTAAGTTACGAGATCAACTTCAGATATATCTGTCCATTTTAAGTTTGAACTATGATTTTGTTCCCATCCTCACCTATGGTCATGAGCTTTGGGTCATGACCGAAAGGACAAGATCACGGGTACAAGCGGCCCAAATGAGTTTCCTGTCTCTCCCTTAGAGATAGGGTGAGAAGCTCTGCCATCCGGGAGGAACTCAAAGTAAAGCCGCTGCTCCTCCACATGGAGAGGAGCCAGATGAGGTGGTTCGGGCATCTGGTCAGGATGCCACCCGAACGCCTCCCTAGGGAGGTGTTTAGGGCACGTCCAACCAGTAGGAGGCCACGGGGAAGACCCAGGACACGTTGGGAAGACTATGTCTCCCGGCTGGCCTGGGAACGCCTCGGGATCCCCCGGGAAGAGCTAGACGAAGTGGCTGGGGAGAGGGAAGTCTGGGTTTCCCTGCTTAGGCTGTTGCCCCCGCGACCCGACCTCGGATAAGCGGAAGATGATGGATGGATGGATGGAAAACATATTCAAACATGGATCACGATTGAAAAATGAATAACATGACTGAAACAGGCAGAAGCAAAAAAGCTTATATGCCCAACATAACATTTTTTACATTCAATTAAGTTACCTTTTATAATAATGTTTTAATACAAAAAGAAATATAGTCATTCAGCATTTACATTTAAGTTGCCCTTTAACAAATAATACAAAAATATGTGCTTACACACATGCACTTTTTTGTAAATAGATAAACATACATACCTTCTAAATACAACATTTAACCAAACAAACATACATTTCTAGTTCACATAACTTTTTAAAATACATTGTGACATGTTCTTTTTGAATTTAAATACCGAGTCACTCATTTTTATTTCTTTACCAACAGAATTCCACAAATTAACAATAAACATCTACGTTTAACAACTAATCTTTCTTTTGGTAAAATAAACTTAGATTAATCTCTTGGATTATATTTGCTGGTCTGTAGAGAGAAGTATTCCTTCTGGAAGAGTATTTATTTTTCCTTTGAACATTATCTGTTTTATTTTATAATAGACAATATCTTGAAATTTCATAAGTTTAGATTTAACAAATAATGGATGGGTATGGTCATAATATCCTGCTTTGTTTATTAGCCGAGCAGCTTTTTTTTTTGCAGCAAAACAATATCATTAATTATGGTTTTAAAAGTGGTTCCCCAGAGTTCTTTGTAAAAAAAAAAAAAAAAATGTATTTTTTTTTTTTACCATTTGTGGACATATTAGCATGTGGTAAATGCAAACCCTATGTGTCAAAGTCAAGGCCAGTGAATGAATTATCTATGATATTTGATTAGTATTAGAACCGGCCCAACTTCAAGCCTGATCCGTGTAAACAGAATGATCCGATTTGTTGTCGTTACTTTACTTTCTTGATAAAAAAAATAACAATAATTAAATACCACAAGTGAACTATCTGTTGTTGAATACATTTGAGGGTACGGTTACAAAAGGAGAAGACAAAATACTGAAAGATCGTAGTATGCATGTCAGGCAGGTATAGTTAGTAATGGTGCTTTAAAAATAAAAATAAAAGTATTAATTAATTAATTAAAAAACATTGCTCTGCCTTTTTTACCTTTTATGGACATATTAGCATGTGGTAATTGCAAACCCTATGTGTCAAAGTCCAAGTCCACGAATTAATTATCTCTGATATTGGATTAGTATTAGAACCGGCCAGACTTGAAGTGAATTGTATTTATATAGCGCTTTTTCTCTAGTCACTCAAAGCGCTTTACATAGTGAAACTAAATATCACATTTTTACATTTAAACCAGTGTGGGCGGCCCTGGGAGCAGGTGGGAAAAGTGTCTTGCCCAAGGACACAACGGCAGTGACTAGGATGGCAGAAGCGGGGATTTGAACCTGCAACCCTCAAGTTGCTGGCACGGCCGCCCTACCAACCGAGCTATACCGCCCCGACTTCAAGCCTTATTTGGACCAACAGAATGATCCGATTTGTTGTCGTTACTTTATTTTCTTAAAAAAAAATACTTAAGTAGCACACGTGAAATATCTGATGGTGAGTACATTTGAAGGTACGGTTGGCCCTGCGATGAGGTGGCGACTTGTCCAGGGTGTACCCCGCCTTCCGCCCGATTGTAGCTGAGATAGGCGCCAGCGCCCCCCGCGACCCCGAAAGGGAATAAGCGGTAGTAAATGGATGGATGGATGGGTTACAAAACAATAGCAAAAGAAGCAGACTAAAGACTTAAAGATCGTAGTATGCATGGTGCTTTAAGAAAAAAAATAAAATAATTAATTAATTAAAAAACATTTCTCTGCCTTTTTTGTACCTTTTATGGACATATTAGCATGTGGTGATTGCAAACCCTATGTGTCAAAGTCCAAGTCCACAAATTAATTATCTCTGATATTTGATTAGTATTAGAACCGGCCAGACTTCAAGCCTGATTTGGGCTAACAGAATGATCCGATTTGTTGTCGATACTTAATTTTCTTAAAAAAAAATACTTAAGTAGCACATGTGAAAAATATGATGGTGAGTACATTTGAAGGTATGGTTACAAAACAATAGCAAAAAGAAGCAGACTAAAGACTTAAAGATCAAAGAATGCATGCCAGGCAAGTATAGTTAGTAATGGTGATTTGTTAAAATAAAAAACAAATCCTGCCCCGTCTCTTTTTGTACCTTTTGTGGACATATTAGCATGTGGTAAATGCAAACCCTATGTGTCAAAGTCCAAGTCCACAAATGAATTATCTTTGATATTTGATTAGTATTAGAACCGGCCAGACTTCAAGCCTGATTTGGGCTAACAGAATGATCCGATTTGTTGTCGTTACTTTATTTTGTTAAAAAATAAAACAAAATACTTAAGTAGCACAAGTGAAATATCTGATGTTGAATACATTTGAAGGTACGGTTACAAAACAATAGCAAAAAGAAGCAGACTAAAGACTTACAGATCAAAGAATGCAAGCCAGGAAGTATAGTTAGTAATGGTGATTTGTTAAAATAAATTTAAAAAATCCTGCTCTGTCTCTTTTTGTACCTTTTGTGGACATATTAGCATGTGGTAAATGCAAACCCTATGTGTCATATTCCAAGTCCACAAATGAATTATCTTTGATATTTGATTAGTATTAGAACCGGCCAGACTTCAAAAGCCTGATTTGGGCTAACAGAATGATCCGATTTGTTGTCGTTACTTTATTTTGTTAAAAAATAAAACAAAATACTTAAGTAGCACAAGTGAAATATCTGATGTTGAATACATTTGAGGGTATGGTTACAAAACAATAGCAAAAAGAAGCAGACTAAAGACTTAAAGATCAAAGAATGCACGCCAGGCAAGTATAGTTAGTAATGGTGATTTGTTAAAATAAAAAACAAATCCTGCTCCGTCTCTTTTTGTACCTTTTGTGGACATATTAGCATGTGGTAATTGCAAACCCTATGTGTCAAAATCCAAGTCCACAAATGAATTATCTTTGATATTTGATTAGTATTAGAACCGACCTTCTGGGGGTCACGGGGGGCGCTGGCGCCTATCTCAGCTACAATCGGGCGGAAGGCAGGGTACACCCTGGACAAGTCGCCACCTCATCACAGGGCCAACACAGATAGACAGACAACATTCACACTCACATTCACACACTAGGGCCAATTTAGTGTTGCCAATCAACCTATCCCCAGGTGCATGTCTTTGGAAGTGGGAGGAAGCCGGAGTACCCGGAGGGAACCCACGCATTCACGGGGAGAACATGCAAACTCCACACAGAAAGATCCGAGCCTGGATTTGAACCCAGGACTGCAGGAACTTCGCATTGTGAGGCAGACGCACTAACCCCTCTGCCACCGTGAAGCCCTGGTGCTTTGTAAAAAAAAAAACTTTAACAAAAAAACACTGCTCCATCTCTTTGTTTAACTTTTGTGGACATATTAGCATGTGGTAAATGCAAACCCTATGTTTCAAATTCAAGACCAGCGAATTAATTATCCATATTATTTGATTAGTATTAGAACGGGCCCAACTTCAAGCTTGATTTGGGTTAACAGAATGATCCGATTTGTTGTCGTTACTTTATTTTCTGAAAAAAATAAAAAGACTTAAGTAGCACAAGTGAAATATCTGATGTTGAATACATTTGAAGGCACGGTTAGAAAACAATAGAAATAGGAGAAGACTAAAGACTTAAAGATCGTAGAATATATATGTTTGTACTGTATATATTGTTTTTCAAATCACTATTTAAATCATAATTTAAACATATTTTTTTGTATACATGTTACAGGTTATACATCTTTTATTATCGAATATATCAAATGTGATGAATATTTAATGGTCCACAATGGAAACAAGCCGTTTGGCTTTTTGTGCCATCCATTTGACATTTTAAAGCATTACATGGATTACATTTTTTAAGATGTCAATACACTTCTCAATTAATTAATCGATCAATCAATTAATAAAGCGATTTTCATACATAAGTTACACAAAGTTACAAACAATACCCCAGTGACCCATACCCCCCCATTATCACATACGGACTCAGATACAACAACTTACACAAATATGACACTATATGGACACGTGATTGCATGTCTGAGTACAGAGGAGACATGTGAGTAAACACTATCACAGGAGGTCATCAAACCATGGCCACCTGACACAAAAGCACCGCCACAAGCACGGCCCATAACCCTTAAAGGCTGATGGCTCATCTGAGGAACGTTGGAAAATAAAAATAATAAAACTAAGAACCATGAGTAGAGATAAAGAATTAATTAATACCAGGTAAAAGGTGGGTCTTAAGCCTGCTCTTAAAAACATGAACGTCCTCGACCCGCAGCCCTGAGGTCCTCCGGCAAGCTGTTCCATAGACGGGGGCCATAAATGTGGAAAGATGCCATCCCGACAAGTCTCCCTACTAACCCACCAGTGCCTCCTTGGAAATGCCCCCCTCTACCTCAAAGAACTGCTCACCCCCAAATCCTCCACACGACAAAGCTACGAACAATGGAACGTTCTCCCTGACCACCTGAGGGCACCACAGAATGTGGATGCTTTTAAAAAAGGCTTAAAACCCCTTCTATTTAAAAATGCCTTTTTTTTAGACATATTCGTGTTAGTTCTAGTTTTTATTGTTGTTATCTTTTCATTCATTTTTTAATACCATGTAGCACTTTGAGGTTGTTTGCTCAATGGAAACTGCTTTTTTACAAATATAATCTATTATTATCATTAAAAACATACATATCTGGAATATAAGAAGGCCCAATACCATGATGACATTTATAAACCATAAGAAGAACCTTAACATTGATCCTGAATCACACGGGGAGCCAATGCAGAGATTTTAAAACTGGTGTAATGTGAGCCCGACTTCTGGTCTTCGTCAGGACATGTGCCGCTGAATTCTAGAGTAATTGCTAAGGTTTAACAACCTTTTAAGGTAAATTAAGCAAATACTAGTGCCATTATCTTGACATAATGATATGCAATTTTTTTTATTTTTTTTCATGCTTGAATTAAATAATTATTACTTTAAAAAGTTGTTTTATACTTGTGTTGATGACGCAGCTTTGCATCAGTTGATAATACAGTTCCAAGCATGTTTTACTCAATATAGGTCATCAAATCTCAGCACTAATCTGTAATATCTTACTGAGATCATTGAGAACCAAAACCCTTAAAACAAGTAAAACACTAACATAAAATCTGCTTAGTGAGAATAATTTTCTTATCAGACAGAAAATAAGTAAATATCAACCTTATTTGAGATATTTAATCTTACTTAGATTGCAGTTCTTGCAGTGCTAGACTCACCTTAAGCTCCAAAATGAGGGCCAGGCTGCATCAGCTTGCTGTTGTCACCTATAGAAGAATGGAGGTGAGTTCATGTTTTGGTTTTACCATGAATTGATTAACATGGACCCCGACTAAAAACAAGTTGAAAAACTTATCCCGGTGTTACCATTTAGTGGTCAATTGTACGGAATATGTACTGTACTGTGCAACCTACTAATAAAAGTCTCAATCAATCAATCAATCAAATCATAGCATCTTCCCACCAAACAATGCTATTTTCACACAGAATTTGAAGGAATTATCGAAAATGCCTGCCAGATACATTGTTGCAGGTTACACACTGTGTTCAAAAACTAGAAAAAAAATACAAAAATGAGGGGTATTTTATTTGAACTATGCAAAATATTCTGCCAATAGAACAAGAAAAATTGTCTTGTCAAGACATTCCAAAACAAGTAAAATTAGCTAACTTCAACAAACCCCACAAATATCTTAAAATAAGTATATTCTCACTAATAACAAGTGCACTTTTCTTGGTAGAAAAAAAAGATACCTTTTTGCTCAAAATGCTGAAAAATATACTTAAATTAAGTAAATGCCAGTGCCATTATCTTGACATAATGATATGGACTCTGCATCATGATTTTTGTTTGTTTATCCTTGAAGTAAAAAGGTATTTCCTTAAAAAAGTAGCTGTGTTGATGACACAGCTTTGCAACACTTGATATTCTAGTTTCAAGCATGTTTTACTCAATATAGGTCATCAAATCTCAGCAACAAGCTGTAATATCTTACTGACATCATTTAGAACTGAAACCCTTAAAGGCCTACTGAAAGCCACTACTACCGACGACGAATTCTGATATTTTGTAAATCAATGATGAAATATTAACATTGCAACACATGCCAATACGGCCTCTTCAGTTTACTAAATTGCAATTTTAAATTTCGCGCGAAGTATCCTGTTGAAAACGTCGGTATTATGACGCATGCGCGTGATGTCTCGGATTGTAGCGGACATTTTTTTCCAGCCCGATCCCAGCTATAAGGAGTCTACTTTAATCGCATAATTACACAGTATTCTGGACTTCTGTGTTGCTGAATCTTTTGCAATTTGTTCAATTAATAATGGAGACAACAAAGAAGAAAGATGTAGGTGGGAAGCGGTGTATTGCAGCTGCCTTTAGCAACGCAAACACAGCCGGTGTTTCCTTGTTTACAGTCGTCTCTTACCGTAGACATGAGCGGAGAGTTTGTGTCGTTCCTCCTGCAGCTGTGGACTCTCTTGCCTCCTCCCACCAGCCGTCGGATGCTTACTCTGTGGAGGGGGGAAAAAAAAACATCTCAGCCCCTCGGAGACACTGGCGGTCACCACACCCGTGGCCACACCCCTCTGACTTTCAGGTACGACTATATAATCTCACTAAAACACTAGTATCACAATAAGCAGATAAGGGATTTTCCAGAATTATCCTAGTAAATGTGTCTAATAACATCTGAATAGCTCCCACTGCCCTCATCTTTTTTCTTTTTTTTTTCTAGTCCTTCACTGTCACTTTCCTCATCCACGAATCTTTCATCCTCGCTCAAATTAATGTGGAAATGTTCGCTTTCTCGGACCGAAACGCTCTCGCTGCTGGTGGCCATGATTGTAAACAATGTTCAGATGTGAGGAGCTCCACAACCCGTGACGTCAATCACACATCGTCTGCTACTTCCTGTACAGGCAAGGCTTTTTTATTAGCGACCAAAAGTTGCGAACTTTATCGTGGATGTTCTCTACTAAATCCTTTCAGCAAAAATATGGCAATATCGCGAAATGATCAAGTATGACACATAGAATGGACCTGCTATCCCCGTTTAAATAAGAAAATCTCATTTCTGTAGGCCTTTAAGTATATTCTAACTAATAACAAGTGCACTTTTCTTGGTAGAAAAAAAAAAACTTTTTGCTCAATATGTTGAAAAGTATCCTTAAATTAAGTAAATGCTAGTGCCATTATCTTGGCATAATGATATGTACTCTGCATCATGATTTTTTCTTTTATCCTTGAAGTAAAAAAGTATTACTTTAAAAAAAATAGTTTTATACTTGTGAGTGTTGATGACACAGCTTTGCAACACTTTATATTCCAGATTCAAGCATGTTTTACTCAATATAGGTCATCAAATCTCAGCATGGGGCGGCATGGCTCGGTTGGCAGAGTGCCCGTGCCAGCAACTTAAAGGGTTGCAGGTTCGATTCCCGCTCCCGCCATCCTAGTCACTGCCATTGTGTCCTTGGGCAATCCAATCCAATCCAATCCAATCCACTTTATTTATATAGCACATTTAAACAACAATAACGTTTCCAAAGTGCTGCACAGCCATGTTAAAAACAATTGTAAAAAAATAAAAATAAATAAATAAATAAAATAAAATAAAAAAAGTATATATATATATATATATATATATACATTTTCTTTTTCATAACATGGTCACTACTGCCTACTTTGTCTTGTTATAGTCTTATTTTACTGTTATATTGTTATTCCCATTGTTTTTATTCTTTTTGTAATATTTCTCTATTTTGTTTCCATTTAAACCCCCATTATTTACTTTTTACTTTTTTTTCTTTAAATTGATCTCAACTCTGTACACTGCTGCTGGAATTTTAATTTTCCTGAAGGAACTCTCCTGAAGGAATCAATAAAGTACTATCTATCTATCTATCTATATATATATATATATTATGCTCCACCAATGACTGGACGAAAACAAAAAATAAATAAATATAAAACCAATAAAGACAATATACCTGTTCCCAGTGCCACCCACACTGGTTTAAATGTAACTTAGATATTGGGTTTCACTATGTAAAAGCGCTTTGAGTCACTAGAGAAAAGCGCTATATAAATATAATTCATTTCACAACAAGCTGTAATATCTTACTGAAATAATTTAGGACAGGGTTGTCCAAACTTTTTCCACAGAGGGCCGCGCACGGAAAAATTAAAGCATGGGGGAGCCATTTTGATATTTTTCATTTTCAAACCATTATAAAATATATGGATTCTTTTTTTTTTTTTTTTAGGGCTCCCTAAAACAAGTCAAATTATTATTTATTTATTTTATTTAACACTTACAGTAAATCTTTACAGTATATCAACCTCAGGTTGATATAATGTTTAAAAAATGCCTTTTCTGTCAAAGACAACTTATGCAGTATTTCTCCCACTGCCCAAAACATTCAGAAAGCAATGTTAATGTGAAGAAATTATAGACTTAAACAAAACAATAATGCAGGACACCATTGATTTTAATTATTATTTTTGAGTAATCACAGTAAAAAGATAAATAAAATCCAGTTAAATATATTTGGGATCCAAAAGTGATACATTTTTATCAGGTTTTTTTTTTTCATTTTCAACACTTAAGTTACGAGATCAACTTCAGATATATCTGTCCATTTTAAGTTTGAACTATGATTTTGTTCCCATCCTCACCTATGGTCATGAGCTTTGGGTCATGACCGAAAGGACAAGATCACGGGTACAAGCGGCCCAAATGAGTTTCCAGGTCTCTCCCTTAGAGATAGGGTGAGAAGCTCTGCCATCCGGGAGGAACTCAAAGTAAAGCCGCTGCTCCTTCACATGGAGAGGAGCCAGATGAGTTAGTTCGGGCACGTCCAACCGGTAGGAGGCCACTGGGAAGACCCAGGACACCTTGGGAAAACTGTGTCTCCCGGCTGGCCTGTGAACGCCTCGGGATCCCTCGGGATCCCTCGGGAAGAGCTAGACCAGGGGTGCCCACACTTTTTCTGCAGGCGAGCTACTTTTCAATTGACCAACTGGAGGAGATCTACCTCATTTATATATATCATTTATATTTATCTATTTATGAAAGAGACATTTTTGTAAACAAGTTAAATGTGTTTAATGATAATACAAGCATGTGTAACACATATAGATGTCTTTCTTTCACCAAGACAAGAATATAAGTTGGTGTATTACCTGATTCTGATGACTTGCATTGATTGGAATCAGACAGTAATGATGATAACGCCCACATTTTCAAATGGAGGAGAAAACAAGTTGTCCTTTCTGTACAATACCACATGAAAGTGGTTGGTTTTTGGCATCTAATTCATCCAGCTTCCATACACTTTACAAGAAAAACATTGCCGGCAAATTCCGTAGCTTGCTTGATTGACATTCACGGCACCCGAGGGTCTTGTGAGATGACGCTGGCGGCTGCCAGTTCATTATTATGAAAAAATGACAGAGAGGAAGGCGAGAAACACTTTTTATTTCAACAGACTCTCACGCCGATAAGAGTCTCATCACTTGTGCACGCCATATTTCTGAGGGATCGCTTGTGCACGCCAGTTTTCCGAGACTCTGTATTTAGTTAGCGCAGGCAGCATGAAGCAGGGCTTTTATTGTGAAGATAGGAAATGTGCAGTCGGCCTTTAGAGTTTTGACGGAAGGTACGGCGCGAGAGTCTGTTGAAATAAAAAGTGTTTCTCGCCTTCCTCTCGGTCATATTTTCATAATAATGATCTTGCAGCAGCCAGCGTCATCTCACAAGACCCTCCGGTACCGTGAATGTCATTTAAGTGACGTCTTGGTGAAGATTGATGATCACTCATTTTTAGGTCTATTTTTTTTAAAAGCCTGGCTGGAGATCGACTGACACACCCCCCGCGGTCGACTGGTAGCTCTCGATCGACGTAATGGGCACCCCTGAGCTAGACGAAGTGGCTGGGGAGAGAGAAGTCTGGGCTTCCCTGCTTAGGCTGCTACCCCCGCAACCCGACCTCGGATAAGCGGAAGAAGATGGATGGATGGATGGACTATGATTTTGTTAGTTTTATGCTCTTTTGTCAAACAAAATGCTGTTGTTTTTGTATGGCAACCACACAATATATGCAATATTTTCCACATAAAAATATTTGAAATAATTGGAGCATTGAATAGGTCAATAATTCATTATAACATTGTTTTTTGGGGGGTTTTTTTAGCAATGGCAAAAAAAAATAAAAAAATAAAGATAGACCAAAGAAGAAAAAAAACAGCTTTGTGTCAACATTGCAACTTTTTAAAGTTAGATTTCACCTCATTCCACTTTTTTTTATTTTTGAAATAGCATTCACAGAATGTGTGGCGGGCTGGTAAACAACACACCTAATTAAGGACCAACACCCTTAAAACAAGTAAAAGACTGTTTATAAAATCTGATTCGTGAGAATAATTATCTTGTCGGACAGAAAATTAACAAATATCACCCTTATTTGAGATATTTAATCTGACTTAGATATGGATGTACCATGAGAAAAACTTAGGGGGTTTTAATCATTTAAAAAAAAAAAAAAAATGGAGATAGCGTCACTCCGCATAGCAACTTGTGACATTGTGGATAGACTTGGTACTCAACAGGTCTAATTCACGTCATTATGTTATTAGTTTGCTGACATTTATAGGAGTACTGCTTTCATTTTGTATGAGTTAAATGTATAAAAGTTAACTGTTACTTACAAGTGGTGGCTGCTCATCTTCAGAAATGTTTGGGGCGGGGCCGGCAGGTACTTCCTGGTTTTGCGAGGTTGATGACGTCATTTCTGACAACGTCGGATCATACCAACTCACAGGGGGTATTTGTTGTCCATCCATCCATTTCCTGCCGCTTGTCCCGTTCAGAGGAGCGGGGAGGGGGTTGCTGGAGCCTATCTCAGCTGCAATCAGGCGGAAGGCAGTGTACACCCTGGACAAATCACTATCTCATCCCAGGGCCAACACAGATAGACAACATTCACACATTACGGACCATTTAGTGTTGCCAAGCAACCTATCCCCAGGTGTATGTCTTTGGAGGTGGGAGGGGCCTATTCCCAGGTGCATGTCTTTGGAGGTGGGAGGGGCCGATCCCCAGGTGCGTGTCTTTGGAGGTGGGAGGGGCCTATCCCCAGGTGCATGTCTTTGGAGATGGGAGGGGCCTATCTCTAAGTGCATGTCTTTGGAGGTGGGAGGAGCCTATCCCCAGGTGCATGTCTTTGGAGGTGGGAGGGGCCTATCCCAAGGTGCTTGTCTTTGGAAGTGGGAGGGGCCTATCCCCTAAGTGCATGTCTTTGGAGGTGGGAGGGGCCGATCCCCAGGTGCATGTCTTTGGAGGTGGGAGGAGCCTATTCCCAGGTGCATGTCTTTGGAGGTTGAGGGGCCTATACCCAGGTGCATGTCTTTGGAGGAGGGAGGGGCCTATCCCCAGGTGCATGTCTTTGGAGGTTGAGGGCCCTATCCCCAGGTGCATGTCTTTGGAGGTGGGAGGGGCCTATCCCCAGGTGGATGTCTTTGGAGGTAGGAGCGGCCTATCCCAAGGTGCTTGTCTTTGGAAGTGGGAGGGGCCTACCCCCAGGTGCATGTCTTTGGAGGTTGAGGGGCCTAGGTGCATGTCTTTGGAGGTGGGAGGGGCCTATCCCCAGGTGCATGTCTTTGGATGTGGGAGGGGCCTATTCCCAGGTGCATGTCTTTGGAGGTGGAAGGGGCCGATCCCCAGGTGTAAATCTTTGGAGGTGGGGGTGGCCTATCCCCAGGTGCATGTCTTTGGAGATGGGAGGGGCCTATCCCCAAGTGCATGTCTTTGGAGGTGGGAGGGGCCTATCCCCAGGTGCATGTCTTTGGAGGTGGGAGCAGCCTATCCCCAGGTGCATGTCTTTGGAGATGGGAGGGGCCTATCCCCAGGTGCATGTCTTTGGCGGCGGGAGGGGCCTATTCCCAGGTGCGTGTCTTTTGAGGTGGGAGGGGCCGATCACCAGGTGCATGTCTTTGGAGGTGGGAGTAGCCAATCCCCAAGTGCATGTTTTTGGAGGTGGGAGGGGCCTATCCCCAGCTGGCATGGACTATATTTATAAGTAAAGGTAAGACAATACTAACGTTTTTTTTTATTTGTTAGATATGCTTTTCATGATGGTATCCTTACATCACACTCACATTTTTACTGCATGCCTTTGGTAAGTGCCGGAGTGAGAAGAGGTTTTAAAATAATTAGCGCATGCTTAATTTTACCACATGGCTTTGGTAAGCGCAGGAGTGAGAAGAAGTTTTAAATTATTATTATTCCTTGAATTATTATTCAAGGAAATACGGTATGTCTTTACCTTCACGCCTTGCCCGCTCCAACTTTCCTTTGCATTCCGGAAAAACAAACCCCAAAGTCCACGTCCTGACAATTATGTAATAGCACACAGTACATTTATTTATTTGTAAATTCCAAATGAAATAATTGCAAAAAATAAAGTTTTCTAGTTGGAACGTTAAAGGCCTACTGAAATTAGATTTTCTTATTTAAACGGGGATAGCAGGTTCACTCTATGTGTCATACTTCAATCAATCAATCAATCAATCAATGTTTATTTATATAGCCCCAAATCGCAAATGTCTCAAAGGACTGCACAAATCATTACGACTACAACATCCTCGGAAGAACCCACAAAAGGGCAAGGAAAACTCACACCCAGTGGGCAGGGAGAATTCACATCCAGTGGGACGCCAGTGACAATGCTGACTATGAGAAACCTTGGAGAGGACCTCAGATGTGGGCAACCCCCCCTCTCTAGGGGACCGAAAGCAATGGATGTCGAGCGGGTCTAACATGATACTGTGAAAGTTCAATCCATAGTGGCTCCAACACAGCCGCGGGAGTTCAGTCCAAAGTGGATCCAAGACAGCAGCGAGAGTCCCGTCCACAGGAAACCATCCCAAGCGGAGGTGGATCAGCAGCGTAGAGATGTCCCCAACCGATACACAGGATCCCGACGAGCGGTCCATTCTGGGTCTCGACTCTGGACAACCAGTACTCCATCCATGGTCATCGGACCGGACCCCCTCCACAAGGGAGAGGGGGGGGACAAAGGAGAAAGAAAAGAAGCGGCAGAACAACTGGTCTAAAAAGTAGTTCTATTAACTTGAACATTTCGCGATATTGCCATATTTTTGCTGAAAGGATTTAGTAGAGAAAATCGACGATAAAGTTTGCCCATTTTGGTACTTCCTGAAAAAGCCTCGCCTTTACCGGAAGTCGCAGACGATGACGTCACATGTTGATGGCTCCTCATATATTCACATTGATTTTAATGGGAGTCGCCAACAAAAACAGTTATTCGGACCGAGAAAACGACAATTTCCCCATTAATTTGAGCGAGGATGAAAGATTTGTGTTTGAGGATATTGATAGCGACGAACTAGAAAAATAAAATCGCGATAGCATTTGGACGTATTCCGATGTTTTTAAAGACATTTACTAGGATAATTCTGGAAAACCCCTTATCTTTCTATTGTGTTGCTAGTGTTTTAGTGAGTTAAATAGTACCTGATAGTCGTAAGGGTGTCTCCACGGCCGGGTGTTGACCCGCAGTGTCTCAGGCGAGTTGACAGCAGCTATGGACGGCACAAGCTCAGCTTTTATCCGGTAAGAACTGACTTTTTAACCACAATTTTCTCATTGTGGTCTGGATCCATGTCTTCTTGCCCGCCCTCTGATCCATAGTCAATTTTCATCCCCGGGAATTTTAAACAAGGAATCACCGTGTGTTTGTGTGGCTAAAGGCTAAAGCTTCCCAACTCCATCTTGCTACTGTGACTTCTCCATTATTAATTGAACAAATTGCAAAAGATTCAGCAACACAGATGTCTAAAATACTGTGTAATTATGCCGTTAAAGCAGACGACTTTTAGCTGTGTGTGTGCGTAGCGCTCACACTTCCTAAAACCCTGTGACGTCACGCGTACACGTCATCATTACACGACGTTTCTAAGACGAAACTCCAGGGAAATTTAACATTGTAATCTAGTAAACTAAAAAAGACGTATTGGCATGTGTTGCAATGTTAATATTTCATCATTGATATATAAACTATCAGACTGCGTGGTCGCTAGTAGTGGCTTTCAGTATCTTCTTGTCTTTTGCAGTCTTTCAATTGAATATAGGTTGAAAAGGATTTGCAAATCATTGTATTCTGTTTTTATTAGGGGTGGGCAAACTAATGCGTTAATTATGAGTTAACTCATCAATCTATTAACGCCGACAATTATTTTATCGCACATCTGCGTATGTTGTTTACATGCTTTTATTTTGTTAACGCCTTTTTTTAACAAGATGACGTCGCCCGGTGTGGAGGGGCTCTTGGTAAAGATGGAACATTTGGCAAAAATACCGGACAATTCTGCAAATGTCCTGGCTGGCTTACAGCGTGGTCACTCCGGGATCACTTACGACCGCCAGACAATTCTGGATGTGGATAGATCGGGCCGTTTTGGACTGAATGACGCGTGCTTGCTAGACCGGCTAGCTAGCATGGGAATACTTTGCCGGCTACATCCAGCGGCCTGTGAAGCAGCGGAGTATATGTGTTGTCTGTCTATTTATGAATAATGCAGACCAGGAGTGTTGGCTTAGTTCTTAACGTTTGCTTTCAGAGCGTGCATATCACAACATACAAGATGTCGTCATGGCGACACACAACCTATACCGGGCTACCGCGCATGCTCCTCACTCCTGTTGCATGCCGGGTAGGGTAGTTCTTTTATTCCCTGGCGCATACCATCACAATATAGTACCATGTATACGATGCGTTCAGTTTATCAAAGCACCAAGCAAACAATCGGAAAATTCCCATCATATCAATTCCTAGATATGGTCATAATTATTTTAAGTGCACTACGCAGAATAAACACAACATTATTAATATTGCTACTACGGATAATTTGATCCAAAATTCCCTAAAACAGCCCACTACCTATAATATAGGTTTTTTAAACATAAGATCCCTGTTAAAAAAATGTTTCTGCTGTTACCTCAGAAATTGCCTGTTCAGATGTTATGATTGTGGCTCAGAGATTTGTATGTAGATTATATTTATTTTCCATAACAAACAGGATAACTTAAATACCCTGGCAGTGGTAGTAATAAGCTTAAATGTTTGTATTTACATTTTTGAAGTTGATTTTCATAAAATATGCTATTTAACTGCTACTGTTTAACAAGGACTGATTTAAATTGTGTTTGCACAACAAACGTTTTGGCGCTTTTGTTCATGTGGGAGAATATTCCAATAAAGGTGCACTACACACTACTTTGGAATTCATTATTGGGCTTTGCGTATACAATGCAGTTAATCGCGATTAATCAGAGAAATAGTGCGATTAACTTCGATTAAAAATTTTAATCATTGCTGAGCCTTAGTTTTTATTTAGGATTTATGCCACGTGCCAACTTCACAGGTTTTGGGGTTTGTAGGATAAAATCGTCGTAGGTCCTACTTTATTCGCGATTATTACGATTAATCTAAATTCAAAAGTGTGATTAATATGTGGGATTCACAAAAAGGTGTTAAAAAAAAAAAAAATTGAGTCCCTGAATGCGACGTGTCGGTAGTGAATAAGTTTATCTCTGCAGTGTTAGCCCTAACTATGGAAGCGGAGTGGCGGTGCAACATTAATCACCAAAGTATTATGGCTCATATCCTTGGACAGCACATTAATTCAGGTGGCTATTAGGCTCCAGCCTTGCAGCCAGCCTTTGGAAGGAAAAAAAAAAAAAAAAGGGGTCCACATTCAAATTCAGTTGACACTGGCGAGAGCTTATTGTGGCTGCTACATTTCCACAATAAGAAAAGCAATTTGCTCATTTGAAAATCCAACCAATAAACGGGAATATTTAGGTGAAACTCCAAACAAGGGGGGTGTAATAACTCCGGACGAGCGCCGCGCTCTTTCCTGTAGTCCCTGTCAATCGCGGCAGACGCTCTACCTGCGGATTGGAAAATAAATAAATAAAATAAACTGAGTGAAGGAAGACCAATTAGAAAGGCTCTCTCTCCTCCACTCCCACTGAAAAGCCAAGCTCCGCTAAAGGTCAGCGTGAAATTTGAATGACAGGGCCAAAGTCTTTTACTCATAATTTTGGTGTTTGCAATAGATTTTGGAGCAATTCACAGCCTCAGAGGCCTTAAGTAGAACAGCAATTAATTGTAATGAATAATCTGACAAATCTGGTTGACATATGGCCGCTAATACTGCTCCTTTCTGGAGGGAGCAGAGGAGGGATTAGATCACCTCCGGTGATATCCGGGAGTCTTGTGCCATCTGCATGAACGGAGGAGAGAGCAAGGGGAACGGGGACCGCGGGTGGAAGCGGGGCCTGCTCCCTGCCGCTCCGCTTCCCGCAACCTTAGCGGAAACCGATTTGGGAATAGCGCTTGCTCCGCTCCCCCCTTTCCGTCTTATTGAACCAGCTGCCTCTCCCCCCCCAGTCAAAACGCAATAACGCTGAGCCCTTGCCAAAATGGAACAGTGAGAGCGAAGAGCAAACAAACACGACAGAAGTGACAAGTGTCGAGTAAACACACAAAACAACACGGAGCCATCTGAGCACAGGCAAGTTTATTAAAAGGAATGATTACTTATTATCCTCCCCCGTATACGGACGCACATGTCTTTGCCATTTTAATTGCCGAGCTTATTTCGAGCACGGTGAGTAGTTCCCTTCAGCTCCATACACCGCACTTCTGTTTTTAGCTCGCCACAAACCAGTGACGTGCGGTGAACTATACACCAGGTGAGGCAAAGATACTTTTGGAGTGTTTCTTCTTCTTTGTTTTTTTACTTAAAGGCCTACTGAAATGAGATTTTCTTATTTAAACGGGGATAGCAGGTCCATTCGATGTGTCATACTTGATCATTTCGCCATATTGCCATATTTTTGCTGAAAGGGTTTAGTAGAGAACATCCACGATAAATTTCGCAACTTTTGATCGTTAATAAAAAAGCTTTTGCAGTAGCAGACGATATGCGCATGACATCACGGGTTGTGGAGCTCCTCACATCTGAACATTGTTTACAATCATGGCCACCAGCAGCAAGAGCGATTCGGACCGAGAAAGCGACGATTTCCCCATTAATTTGAGCGAGGATGAAAGATGTGTGGATGAGGAAAGTAAGAGTGAAGGACTAGAAAAAAACTGAAAAATACAAGACTCTACAGTGGGAGCGATTCAGATGTTATTAGACAAATATTAATAATGGAAAATCCCATATCTGCTTATTGTGTTACTAGTGTTTTAGTGAGATTATATGGTCGTACCTTTACAACCTGAAGGTCGGCCCCGTACCTTTCTTCAGCACCAGTCGACGGGTGGTTCCAAGTCATAAAACAATATTTTTGCATCTGACAAAAAACACCCACAAACGTTTGCTTACTGTAATAAAAATGCCATGTTTGTTAACAAACACAGTTAAAAAAAGAAAGAAAAGAAGGCTGGCTTCCCTTGGAGAGACATGTGTCTGCTAGATTGAGCGCCCCCACTTCTCCCAGTGTGGCGAGTCAGAGTACTGCAGAGGCATTCAACTGCAAGTTGATAATATATCGCCCCCTACCTTGAGGCACAGGCACTTGCTGCCTCATGGCCTGCCCTTTCCCCGTGGCAACAAGCACACGCCCCCTCGCACGCACACGCTTATTGTGTTACTAGTGTTTTAGTGAGATTATATGGTCGTACCTGTACAACCTGAAGGTCGGCCCCTTACCTTTCTTCAGCACCGGTCGACGGGTGGGTCCATGTCATAAAACAATATTTTTGCATCTGACAAAAAACACCCACAAATGTTTGCTTACTGTAATAAAAATGCCATGTTTGTTAACAAACACAGTTAAAAAAAGAAAGAAAAGAAGGCTGGCTTCCCCTGGAGAGACATGTGTCTGCTAGATTGAGCGCCCCCACTTCTCCCAGTGTGGCGAGTCAGAGTACTGCAGAGGCATTCAACTGCAAGTTGACAATTTATCGCCCCCTACCTTGAGGCACAGGTACTTGCTGCCTCATGGCCTGCCCTTTCCCCGTGGCAACAAGCACACGCCCCCTCGCACGCACACGCTTATTGTGTTACTAGTGTTTTAGTGAGATTATATGGTCGTACCTGTACAACCTGAAGGTCGGCCCCGTACATTTCTTCAGCACCGGTCGACGGGTGGGTCCAAGTCATAAAACAATATTTTTGCATCTGACAAAAAACACCCACAAACGTTGGCTTACTGTAATAAAAATGCCATGTTTGTTAACAAACACAGTTAAAAAAAGAAAGAAAAGAAGGCTGGCTTCCGCTGGAGAGACATGTGTCTGCTAGATTGAGCGCCCCCACTTCTCCCAGTGTGGCGAGTCAGAGTACTGCAGAGGCATTCAACTGCAAGTTGATAATATATCGCCCCCTACCTTGAGGCACAGGTGTTTGCTGCCTCATGGCCTGCCCTTTCCCCGTGGCAACAAGCACACGCCCCCTCGCACGCACACGCCCAATACACTATGTGTGTAGCCGTGGAGGCACCACCTGTGTCTGCCTCACTTCTCCTCTGCCGCGTTATATTTACCAGGAAACACAGAATTTCCGCGATTTTGACCATGAAATGTGTCCAAATATACAGTAACCACACCACAATCATATAGAAAGCATAGACCAAAAGAAAAATATTTAAACTTATTTTATTACTTTGTTTTTGAACATGTCATGGTTAAGCCACCTGGTGGCAAGGTAAGTCACTGCCACAAACAGTACAAGCCTTTATTTATTTGTGTAACGACCGGGTCGCATGGTGATGCGGGTTAGTTCTCCCAAGGATGCAGTCGGGCTTTGAACACAGCGGGAAGGTAAGAACAAATGATTTATTTAAATAATAAATCAGACTATGAAAAAGAAAAACTTGCTCAAAGTACAAAAGGCAAAACAAAAGACCTAGCATGGGAGCTAGAAGATCAAAGGCTTAGCGTAGAAGCTAGCTAGTGTAGAACTGGGAACAAAAGTCGTTACTAGTTTTGAGAACACAAACTACGAAGCCAGTAAGAAAGAACGGAGAAGGCAGGTTTAAATAAAGACAGCAAACAGAAAACACAGGTGCGCGTCAATAAGCAACCATGGAAACAAATTGAGAAGTGCACAAACAAACTCCAAAATCTAAACATAATATGATCCGGGAAGCGGATCATAATTTGTTTATTATTATTACGATTCATTCACGCTGACAACCTCCGTGTAACATCTCCAGAGAGTACGTTTGAAGCGGTAGAAACACACCTCACTTCAGCCCTCGATGAGCTACTCCTCTACTACGAGCAAAACCATCTA